>NC_050074.1:90573183-90876213 GCF_009764565.3 Dermochelys coriacea | reverse complement strand
ATCCAGTTTGCAAATTAATTCCAATTCAGCAGTCTCTCGTTGGAGTCTGTTTTTGAAGCTTTTTTGTTGAAGTATAGCCACTCTTAGGTCTGTGATCGAGTGACCAGAGAGATTGAAGTGTTCTCCAACTGGTTTTTGAATGTTATAATTCTTGACGTCTGATTTGTGTCCATTCATTCTTTTAGAATGAATTAAAACTGCTGTTAACTGCTGGAATTAGCCTACCTGCTTGTCACCATGAAAGGTTTTCCTCCTTTCCCCCCCTGCTGTTGGTGATGGCTTATCTTAAGTGATCACTCTCCTTACAGTGTGTATGATAAACCCATTGTTTCATGTTCTCTGTGTGTGTGTATATAAATCTCTCCTCTGTTTTTTCCACCAAATGCATCCGATGAAGTGAGCTGTAGCTCACGAAAGCTTATGCTCTAATAAATTTGTTAGTCTCTAAGGTGCCACAAGTACTCCTTTTCTTTTTACATGTCAGATATAAATTCCTCTTAGCCATTAAGTCCTTTCAATCTAATGAGTTTTTTAAAGGCACTAGACAATAGGAAAAGGATTAAATGAATATTCTGGTTACTCACTAGGAGCCCCATAGATGTATAAAAACAAATCAGAAAAGCAGCTAATTATAACTTAACTAAAAATAGTATAAACTTTAACATTAGTGATTGTCAGGAGGCCCAGCATTTTTGATCACTGCCGGTTTTCTTTTTCCCATGTGTCATATAAATATCTGTGGAAGTTGTGTATATAAGTGTATGCTTTTGGGCCAGATGCGAGTTTGCACTATTGCAGATGTACAAGATGGATGAGGCAATAGAGTACATTAATCTATTTCCTTTGTTGTTCTCCTCAGAAAGTGGCAGCCATTATCCTGAATCATGCTGTCCCAGATTGAAAAGGGGCATGAGGTTGAGAATGTTGCCATTTCTCTTCCCCTCTACCTCATGGACCTGTTTTTCCAACTTGGATCAAGTTTTTAAATCATTTTCATTACCGTGGTATCTAATACCGTCCAAGAAAAATTAAACAGTTCTCAACCACTGCTTTGGGAACTTGAACACTTTCCCATTCAAACTCTTGGCCGGGGGATGTAATAGTGGAGCAGTTTGTTCCTGTTGATACAGAATGTAACAATGGTTGTCTAGTGCTCTCCCAAGAGCACCAGAGACATTCAGCTTGGGCACAGCTAACTAGAGAGTTTACAGTGGCATAGCTGTACCAATGCATAGCTAAGTCGACGGCAGAACTCTTAACTACTCCAGCTCCCGCAAGTTTCTCCCGCCGACGGCACTGTCTACACCGGTGCTCGTGTTGGTGTAATTTATGTCACTCTGTGTGTGTGTGTGATTTATTCACCCCCCTGAGCAACATAAGTTAAGCCAATATAAGCTGTAGTGTAGATATAGCCTTTGTCTTTGTTCCTTGATTGTGGGAATCAATGTACATTCTGTCTGAAGAATTTGTTACTGGCTGCCGTCAGATGGTTTAGTGGACTAGGTGACCAGTGATTTGATGTAATATGTCTTTCACTTTGGCCATGTCTACACTAGAGACCTTGCAGCGGCAGAACTGTACAGATCTCCTGTGTAGCTGCTCTGTGCTGACAGGAGAGAGCTCTCCTGTCGATATAAGTAAACCACCTGTAATGAGTGGTGGTAGCTATGTCAGCAGGAGAAGCTCTCCAACTGACATAGTACTATCCACACTGGTGCTTCTGTCAGTGGAACTTAAGTAGCTCAGGGTGTATTTTCACACCCCTGAGTGACGTAGGTTATACCGACAAAAGGGCTAGTGTAGACATAGTCTTAGTTACTGTGTTACTTTACATTTGCCTTTAACAAGAGATCCGTTAATACTGAGTTCTCTAAATTACAGAGGGGACTGAACTGTTCCCCACCCATCCCTCGAATCAGGGGAGTGCAAATACCCATTGGGTCCTCTGCCAAATGCAGCTCAGCCTCACCTGGTGATCCGTACGCCTGTGTGTGGATGAAAGGATGGTCTTTGTGATGGTCCCATAGTTGATGGTATTTTGTGAAGTCTAGGTATGGCAGAATTCAGAATATAGAAATGTTCTTTTAGGAAACTGCTTGTCTTGGCCCTGTATCTTAATAACATTTAGATATATTCTTATATCACTGGTGGTTGTTTATACTCTCCCATGGTCAAATGGGTTTGGTCACATTCAGGCTGCCATGTGTTGTGGGAATGACACATTTTCAGCAGTTCTGTCACACCTCTGCATACCTGGTTGGATGTCACCTATTCTATTCTAGATGTAGGTGGTTAATCACTAGCATCTGAGCACCTTCCTGTAGTGCAACGTGACTATTCTTCTGTCACCTGTTTGTTCTCTCATCCTCTCCCTTGAGGGAGAAGCTTGTGGAGTGCAGTGTCTTGTTTTGGTAGGTTTGTTTGATTCTTTGGTTGTTTTTCCGGGGCTTTTTTACATACATGTTTGTATTTATACTAGAGAAGGCAAGTTCAAAGAAATGGACCTTTCATTTGAAGTGGGAAGTGGTGAGGTTTGGGATAGTCCTTAGTTCCTTGGGGACAGGTACAGCTGTAGGATTTTTGCTGCCCCAAGCAAAAAATATTTTTGGCTGCCCCTGCTTTTTTTCATGCCCCCCTGCCCACCCCTGGCTCCGCCCCAACTCCACCCCTTCCCAACCCCTTCCCCAAATCCCTGGCCCCCATTGCTTCCTGAGGCTTCCCCCCCGGCCCCCAACCCTAGCTCACCTTCACTCCACCTGCTCCCCTGAACACGCCACCGCTCCACTTCTCCCCTCTCCCTCTCAGGCAAGGGAGAGGCAGCACTTTCAGGGGAGCAGGGGAAGCGCAGGAAGTAACGGGGATGGGGGTAGAGGAGCAGCTCCCCGCCCCAGCTCACCTCCACTCCACCACCACCGCCTCCCCCGAGCGCACCACTTCTCTCTCCCTCCCTCCCAGGCTTGCCACGTGAAACAGCTGTTTGGCACGGGGCAAGCCTGGGAGGGAGGCTGGAGAAGCGGAGCGGCGGCAGTGCGCTCAGCGGAGCAGGCGGAGGCGGAGTGGAGGCGAGCTGGGGCGGCAGGGGCACATTTCTAGGGGTGGCGTGGCCGGCGCCAGAATGCCACCCCTCGAAATGTGCCGCCCCAAGCACCTGCTTGTTTTGCTGATGCCTAGAGCCGGCCCTGCTTGGGGAGTTCATTGCACTGTGTCATACCATCCCACACAGACAATCTTTATTCTTGTTGTTGACCACAGTCTTCATCCTGGAATTTTAAACAGTCTTTTAGGTATCCTGGACGCAGACCATAGAGTGCTTTAAAGATAAAGACTGAGACTTTCAACTTTATTCGAAATTCTGTGGGAAACCTGTGTCAAGACCAGAGGACAGGTGTGATGTGCTCACAGTAGCCTGTTTTGCTGAGGAGATGTGATGCAGTGTTTTGTACTAGGTGCAGTTTCCTAAGCACAAGAAACAGAAAGATGACTGGGGAAACTAATGGGGACCCGGGTATTTGAAGGAATATGGGACAACTTGAGATGGAGGGAGGGAGCCTGGGGCTTGTTTGGAAGGAAGGAATGAGAGAACCTAAGGCAGCTAAGAAGCAAGATAGGGAGTCTGGAGTTGAGTCTTAAAGAGGGGGGCCTGGACCAGCCAACCTTATTCTGCTCCTACTTCTGAATGTCTCACACTCCCCCACCCTCCTCCCCACTTTTACCTCATCCCATTGGCCTCCTCCAATCTTACTCTATTCCCTCTTGAACTCTCCGCCCCTGAATTGGTGGTTGCATATGTCAAAAGTATGCAGAGGTAGTCCCCTCCTGCCACCAGAAACAACTGTGACCCTGGTAACAGATGCATCTACCAAAGATTGGGGAGCTCCTGTGCACCAGAACTTTCATCCCTGTGGTAAACTAATAATAGACCACTTTGTGACCAGCCTGAACAAAAAATGCAAGAAATTCAGAGCAGGTTGCAGCCTGAGTTTTGTAACAGATGCTTTCCTGCTTCCTTGATCAAGCCTTCTGATATAGGTGTTTCCTCCTATTCCTCTAATCTTGAGGTTGATCAGGAAGCTAAAAAGAGACTCAGCAATTATAATTCTCATAGTATCAGTCTGGCCCAGGCAGTATTGGTACACAGAACTACATCAGCTCAGTTTGACATCCATAGGACCTCTGGTTAGGAACCTTCTGTCTCAGAATCAAGGCATTTTATTGCACTCCAACTTACAATCACTTCACCTCACGGCATGGACCATTTCAGAGAGAGCAGTGAGGAAAGAGTTTGCTCCCCAGATTCAAGCCATTTTGGTGTGCAGAAGAATGGCTCCCTTATGCAAGAAAATGGAAAAGGTTGTCAACCTGGGCTAACTTTCACCACCTGTCACCTAGCAGCACAGAAATTAGACATGTATTAGACTGCCTGCTGATGATGAAATCTTCTGGCATTTCCATCAGCTCTGTGAGGATCAATTTAGCATCCATCTCCGTGATACATCTGTCACTTTTCTGTCTTTTGTATCTAAGCTTTCTTAAAGAGCTTCACTCACATCTATCCTCCTGTCTTTGATCTAGTACCTTCATAGAACTTGAATTTAGTTTTGTCCCATCTGATGGAGTCTCCCTTCGAACCATTAGCACCAGCTTCCTTGTCATTGCTGTCAATGACAAGAGCATTTTGGTAGCAGTTACTTCTGTGAGAAGGGTGTTGAAGCTCCAAGTGCTACTAACTGACCTCCCTTTCACACAGTTTCACAAAGACAAGGTCTCCCTGAGACTGCACCCTAAATTCATGCTGAAGGTTGTACCTGTCTGTATGCTGCGTCAGTCAGACCATTCATCTTTTAGTATTCTTTCTGAAACTACATTCTTGCAAAGCTGAAGAGAAGCATCATAGTTCGGATATTTGGAGGGCCCTATCCTTTCACGTGGAATGTGCAAGGTCTTTCAGGTCATCTCCTAGCCTTTTTGTAGCCTTTGCTGAAAGGATTAAAGGGCAACTGATTACAGCCTAGAATATGCTACACTGGATTTCTGGCTGTATCAAGCTCTGCTGTAATCTATCAAAGGTTCCTCCTTCTCTGAGAATATGAGCCTATTCCACTAGGGCTCATTCCACTTCATCAGCCTTCTTGAGCAATGTAACAGTTGGGACATTTGCAAAGTGGCAACATGGTTTCTGTACATACCCTTTCCAGACACTAGACTATCACTCAAGCATCCCAGGAGGATTCCAGTTTTGGCAAAGAGGTCCCGCAGTCTGTCTTCAAGTAATCTGAAGTCCCACCACCTTTAAGAGACACCTACAGTGGACCGTGTATGTGCATAGCACACTTTGAAGACCAGCAGTTACTGTATGGGTAAGTAACCATTTTTTACTGTTCAGTGCTGTACACACGTTCATTCTTTTCATGCAGTCCTAATTGATTCTGAGAAGTATGAGATTTGAGCCATCATTCTTATTGCTTGAAGAGTTGCTAATGTTAATTATCTGAAATATATTTATTTCCTCTGTGAAATCCATGAGCTGCCCTAAGCAATTCAAGACTAATAGCATTAGAATCTTGAGCACTTCCTGGTGGCTGATTTCAGGAGTGTGCTTGACGTGTGATCACTTTGCTTTTTATTTCTTTTAATATCACTTAATCTAATTCTCATTTTTTGACCATTTTAGTCAATGTATTCTTTGATAAGCAATAAACATTGCACATTTTTATAGAAAAACTCATTTAAATATCTTTCCACTCACTGATATTTGATGGGATAACTAGCTATGTATCTATCTACACACACACACGTATATACACTCTATAGCTTTTTTTTAATCCATCAGATTGTCTTGCAGACAGAACACACTGTTAATTTCAGAGTCAATCTTACTTTTAACTTCCAAAGCTTTAATATTTGCCATGATAAAGCTGGTTGTGACTAAATTAATGTCACTAATGTTCAATACCATGAAAATATGGGCAAACCAACCAATTCTCAGCACTGATACAACTTGACCATCTAATTTCCATTATATTAGCATGTGTAAATAGATGAGGTGTCATGCATAACGTATGCTTGTAAAAATGCGGGGGTCTCCTGTATTTTAGTTGACAGACATTCTCAGCCAGGTTCAGACATGCAGAACAGTGAGCTGTCAAAATGATAAAACACACATTGCTCTTTTTTGTTTATTTTTTATTTTAAACTATTTATTTATTTATTTATTTATTTATTTAGGGAGTATTAACAGATTGACAAATCCTTGCCATGTAAACATCACAGATAAAACAATAACCATTACAACAGTGAGCTTTTGTTCAGAGAAGCATATAGTAATATAATCACCTTATCTCTCTATTAACAGGCTGTTACCATATTCGAGAGATTATCTTTACACTATCCATTACATGCCATTTTTGAGTTTATAAATATAGCCAGGAGTTAGAATATGGTATTTTAGTTATAAAATCGTATACTTTTAAAAAAAAGTCAGTGACCAAGTATTTTGTATTTCTATTCTATATTTGTTCTGTAACTACTAAACTCTCTTCTGTTTGAGTTTTTATATGCTTACTCTCTATCTAAAAATAGTGGGTATATTCACAGGCATGACACTTTTTAATGCTATGATCAATCAAATATTAAATGTATGTAAAATTATCAGGATATGGCAGTCCAGAATGTAGTCAAATAATTTAAATTCTCCAGTTTTCTCATAAAAGTCACATTTTGGTATAGATCTGATAACTGCATTACTCACTCGTTAGGCCCCAATGTTTGTTATTGGGGACTAACAGCAGAGTAGAGAAAAGTATTTGGTTTTTGTAACACCTTTCATAATGGAATGCTCTTGGAGCACTTTACCAAGTAACTATTTAAATGCTCTTATTACACTCATTGTGGAGGCTAACGGACTGATTGTTAATCAATCAGCAATGGTTCACACACAGCCTTGGCCTTCAGAAACATTATCAAAATTCTGCTTTTTTCACCCCCTCCTACCATCCATTCCAGAACCTCTTGGTCCTTTCATGAATTCTATTAGCTGTTTTCTCTAGCAAGAATTTCACTTCCTGGTAAAAAGCAGGATATGGAAGGATGGTCCAAAGATTAGAGCATTACTCTGGGACTCAGGAGATGGTTCCTTGCTCCATCACATAGGGTACGTATACATTTGAGCTGGGAAGTGGGATTCCCAATTCGTGTAGATGTATTCATGCTAGCTCTGCTTGAGGGTTCTGCAGGGATTGATTCTTGGCCTTATGCTATTTAACATTTTTATCAATGACCTCGAAGAAAACATAAAATCATCACTGATAAAGTTTGCAGACAACACACAAATTGGGGAGAGGTAAACAATGAAGAGAACATGTCACTGACAGAGTGTGATCTGGATTGCTTGGTAAACTAAGTGCAAGCAAACAATATGCTTTTTAATATGGCTACATGTTATTGTATACATCTAGAAGCTAAGAATGTATAACATATTTATGCAATGGGGGTGTCTCTCCTGGGACTCAGGAACTCTAAAAATGATCTGAGAGGTCCTGGATAATCAGCTAAACAGCTGGCTGCTCTTTTTTTGTATTGTTATTCCCCCTCCCTCCCTTTTTTTAATTTTTTTAAATCTTGCAAAACAGTTGAAAGACTACAACTACACTAAATTTCATAGCTACTTGCTGGAAGAGATCCTGGGCCATGCAACACACCAGGTACATTAGCTGGAGCTGGGCGCTCTTCCATGGGAATCCTCTCCCAATTTTGGCTTTATCTAAATAGTAAGCAAAAGAGGCTACAACTTCTTGACACTGCTGCTGCAGGAAGGCTCGGCTGATGAGCAAGCAGTGGCAGTGGTTTGAACAGAAGTTTTGTCCAGTTTGTGCCATCATAATACCAGTGCTAAGGGGCAGCTATTTATGGAAGAAGTGAAAGTGTATCGGACATGGAGTGTAAAAGTCTGCAATAAGAAGTACTTTTTTAGGTTCACCACTGATGGTATATAAAGTGAACTTCCCAGATATGATGCTTTATGTAAGTGGGGGGAATGGTCCTGGTATTGTGGGGAACTTTCCTGGCTTATACACTACCCTGGTGAAATGGGCTAGTGAAAGGATCTGAGTCCTCGCTCCCACTTCCTTTACCCAGAGGCCTGCCTGATCTCAAGGGCTCCCCTTCCACTCTCCTGTGTGGCAGAGTCCTCATAACCCAAACAAGTCTGGGCCCAGGATTCTGGGGGGGCTTGACCCCCAACCTTGTCGTGGTCACTTAGGGCAGCAGCTAGGGTGTCCCCACTCTGGGGTGCTCTCTTTGCATTGGATGCTTTCCTGATCCATTGATCATTACATACAGTTCAAAGCAAATACAATTTATTAAAGAGCAATCAATTTTTAAAAATAGGAAAAAATGGGAAAGGTTTAAGGAAAACACATCACCCCGCTCTGTGGCACAGGGACATCACAACCAGCCATCTCTGGAATGTCCGGGCAGTTCACAGTCTATTCCTCACAAGTCCCAGGCCTCCTTCTCATGCCCTGGCTGTGCTGCAGGGATGCTGCAGGTTGGACACTTGCTCTGGTGGTGGCCACACACCCTGAGGCTTTAGGTAGCAGGATCCTTCTTCTCAGAGTTGCCCCCGCTCTGTCTGGGTTATGATCCCCTCCAAGTCTGGCCTGCAAGGTGTCTTGTCTGGGGTGTGTCTCCAGCTCCATTCTGCCTCAGCACTGCTGCTGCTCTGTCTCCAGCTCCCTGGGCTGCTTCTCCCAGCACAGGTCTGTTGTGTGGGCTGATTTTGTGACTCTGCTCCCAGCTCTGATCTGCTTCCTGGGCTGCTTTTCTGGCCCCTCTGGCTGGCACAGCTCTGCTCCCCAGCTCAGCTTGGGCCCCTGCTTTCTCCTTAGCTCCGCCTACTCTGTCTGACCCAGGTAATTCTGGCTCACAGGGAGGACAGGACACACTCCACCCCCCTCTCCCCCCGGCTGCCTGACTCCCTGATTAGCCTGCCTGCCCTGTCAATCAGGCTGACATGGAATATTGGCCGCTCCCCATTGTTCCTGGGGACTGTCAGTCTTGGGGTCCTGATTTCCCATTGACCCCATCTCTCTTTTGGTACTGGGAGCTAGCTAGTGTGACCAGATGTCCTGATTTTATAGGGACAGTCCCGATATTTGGAAATTTTTCTTATATAGGCACCTATTACCCCCCACCCCCTGTCCCAGTTTTTCACATTTGTTATATGGTCACCCTAGAGTTAGCCAACTAAAACACCCCCACTGAGTTTTAGTAAGGAGACAACAGTCCCCTTACATTTAAGCAAAGAATGAGAATGTAACACATAGAGCATTAATAAGCAGGTGGTAGCAGCTGTGGGAATGCAGCCAGACGTTCTAGTTCCACAGCAGAATTTACAAAATGTTCCAATGTTTAAAAAAAATTGATTTAAAAATTCAGTGTTTCTTCAGGAAAAGAAATGTCAATGTATTATTCATCACACATAACCCCTGCATACCATTAACTTCCATTCAGTGTGAAGCAAAGAAAAATAAATACATCTAAATTATACCCTGGGTAGCTGAAAGATCACTTCAGAACATCATGAACATGGAAGATTGTGCCAGCTTGGTTTCTTGCAGTTACCAATTCCCCAAACTGGCTATTATTTTTATAAGTATTTCATTAACTTACAATCAGTCATTGCCTATGAATCTACAAATACAACAATAAGGAAGTCTTCACATATTAAAAAAACATGGCAAAAAACAAAACACCCTTGGCAATTAATTATAGAACAAGGCCCACACTTTCAAAAGCATTCTTGCAAATGAAATCCTGCATCCAATGCACTTATGCATTGAGTGTTGCACATGTACACCATTTGAGGGTGTAAGTGATGCATAGGAGTTTGATGAGGCCCTGTCATTTTGAGGCCACACAAGTTATTAAAAGACAAGCTAAAATGTGAACAATGTTCATTTACATTTGATTCACACATTACTCATCCCAAAATGATTTTGGTGAGATCAGAGGTAAGATGGGGGTTATTGATTTATTTGGCAAGAAAGCATGTTGAGAATTTTACTTTCAGATTATTGTTCTAACTGGTGTCAGGACAGTAATACAATGTCAGAATGGCAACCACTTTACAAAAGAAAATTGTTATTCTACATAGCATGAAGAAAAACATCCCCACTCCTCCTTCCCCCCACACCCAAAAAACAATAAAACTAAATACTTTTTAGTTAGAATCCAGCTCAGATCATTAATGATCAAAAGCCATTATTCTCCAATGATTGTTCTTTGGCCAGTGTGAAATGCAGTGGTTTCAGTCCAGTTCCTAGAGGGAGAAGTACCTGCATAATTGATATCCTTACTAGCTGTCATAGATAAGTGCCCAAATACTGAATGGACACAGAAGTTGAACACTTCTATATGGTTATTTCATAAATAAAAAAACATTATAACTGTGCTACCTACTGTGGATTAACAGAGGAATTCACTCTTAAGGATTTCTAGCCTAGTTCGTCTCATTAGTGCCACATTTATTAAAATAAATCAGTCAATCAAGTATTAATGTGTCAATAACCAAATGCCTAAAGACAAATGAAATGGTGTAGCATAAAGATAAAAAAACACTGTTTGATTGGCTTTGTTACATTTTTTGAACAATGTTGATCTTTAAGATCTTTGGCACAATTGGTGAAACAAGAATGAATTCAATATACATTTTCCTCCATTAAAGCTAGGAATCTTTTTCTTTTCTCCTTCTACATTTCATTGGAACAAAGAAAAAATGATACATTAACGTAAAGCCACTGATCAATTTGACAGGTAAATTCAATAATGTGATATCTAATCAATGTTATGCGGTTGTTTTACAAGCTGAATGTATCATCAGGAGACATGATGTAGTATATACTCTGCTTTATTTTTTTTCTGCTGTGTCAAGATACGTAGCAGCTATTTACCTACCATAGAATGTAAGCTGTGTCAGAGACTCCTTTTCGTGGTTCATTGCGATTTAATTAATAGGAAAGATTTGTAGATGCCAAGCTGTTGTTGAGTAAAATGAATGTCTTTTATGCACTTGTGCCAATAAAAAGGCAAAAATGCAACCTGAACAAGATCTGCACAATTATGCACATTTACTAGCACGTGTTCCCTTTAGTTTTGTATTGGTTTAAAATGGAGATCAGTTGCTTCACTTTACATATCAGAGAGAAAGAGTTGAAATGCTTTTTTTAAATAACAAGTTTCAATATACTGCTACTGTTTCACTTAAAATTTTCACAGTGTAATAACCAGCAAGGTTAGACATGCACAGACCAGTATGGCTGTTGATGAAATGTTCAGTGAATTATTCCTCTTAATTTCAGTCCGTGAAATGATTTTTCACTAATAACTGCAGGATTAGAAGGAGGAGAGGAAGGAAAAAAACTATATCCCATATCTGAAAAAGGTGAGGGGAAAAAAAGGCAAAGGAACAAAATAGGTGAAAAAGCATAACATTTTTCATCTGGTCCTTTTTTGGCCTGGCTAAAAAAATTTTTTTTCATATGTCTTACACCTGGAATGTAGATAAGTTGGTTCTTGGCATATTTCACTCCAGCTGGATTTCTAGGCTAGTAATCTATGATTCATGGTGCACAGAAAAAGAGTTAGTGTATGGCCCACTGCAAGCTCTTTTATTATGACACACAGAAATATATATATTGATTGCCATGTTAACCTTTTCTATCAGGATTTGTTATATATTCTTTCTGTAGAGCCATAATGTGCTTGGTGCTGTACAGATCATTTGAATAGATCTATGTCCCAGGAAATTTACAATCTAAATTTGGTAAAGGATAGCAAGGGATGGACAATGTGAAGTATGGATGAAAGTTACAATAAACATAAGAGAGGGTTTTGTTCCTCCACATCTTAGTTGTTGTTTTTTAAAAAACTAAACTATGCTGTATACAGGTTTTTTTTCCCTATAACCAAACCTGCATGCTGACATAGGAGGACAACCAAGACAGAAGGGCTCACCTTCATGAGATGTACAGAGAGGACACAGGTATTGTATGAATTTATTAGGACAGAACCTAACTACCAAACTAGCTAATTTTTAAAGTTATCTGTAAGGCTGCAAGTTAAGAGAGACTGAGATTCAAGAAAACAGCATGTCTCAGTTCTCAAATCTGGAAGGAAACATTTGCATATTGAAAAAAGGGGCAATGTAGTCTAACAATTAACTGGTTGCCTTTGTGAATTGTTGTTGTTTTTTTTTTAAACATACAGACAGGCATTGTATCTGATTAGGTTAATTCATGAAATGTGCAGTGAGGGGATGGAAATATAACACTTCCCATTCATCATCTTCCTGAGAATACAGTTTGTCTATAGCGTTGTCAATGTTTTTTTCCTTAGTTACCAGTTACTTACCTTATTGGTTACCCATTTGAGTGTCACATTCCTAGTGATTTAGAAGTACAATCTTACTGCTCAAGGAAGTATATATTTATAAAGTGTGTGTGTGTGTGTGTGTGTATATTTACTTTTACTCTCATCTTTGTTGATTTCTTTAGTGGAATGCTAGAATCAAAGACCTTCAGAGGTTTGTTATCTGTAATCAAGAGGGCATTGATCAAATGCTTTGAACTAAGAGAATAAATTTCTTTAAATATATTGCATATTTCCAATGCAGAAAAAATAGTCTCAGCTATAGTCCATTTATCTTGGAACTGAAGGCTTCATTATCTGTCTTATCTATTGAGCTGAAAGAACCTTTGAAGTATGATTGCTTTACAACTAAAAATACTTCCTTTTGGTCCTGCAGTCTTACAATTTAGCTAATAGTTTACTAAGTTTTAAATTCCACTCCCTAATCTTTGTAACACCAAGTAACTCTTGCTAAAATAAGTGCTGTCCTAATGCCACCAGAATGCCATCCTTCCACTTCAAAAAATCAAGATCGCTCTTCTCTAAATAATGGTTCATTTTTTGTTGCCATCTACTGTGTATACAAACTCAGTGGAACACTCCCCTCACGACCTAGCCTGTTGACCTAGATCCTAATAAAACACTCTAATTTTGTGTTATTAATTATATTAATGTGGCTCATTACTGATGATGCCATAGAAGAAAGGAAGTCCTAATAAGTGATTTAATATAGTCCCAGCATACATACAAACTGATGTATAGTATAGTGTATTTGAAAGTACTTTGAAGTGTGAAGAAGCGTATACATTTTCAGACACTTTCTCTGGTATGTCATGTATCATGTAGGTACATAATAATGATTCCAGTCAGAGAGACTCAGGAAAGTGAGATGATACTGTGATCTGTTTGGTTTCTGTAAAACAACTGTTTCACAACCAATGGCACACATTTCTCCAAGATCTAACTGCCTACACAGTCAATTAAGCAGAATTTGTAAGACTGTACCAGTGCCATCTGGTGACATACAATAATACAGTATGGTTTCTTGCAGCATTAGAATTCCATTTTTTTCTATAGCTTTCAGCTGTGGAATATTATTAGTCTTCCCTGCCCAAAAGTTGATCTAAATTTTTGTGTATAGTTGTAATTGCTTAGTTTATATAATTTCTTTAACATCATCTTTGTTGTTACCACTTAATACCTTTGAAAGGTACAATGTCCACTTTAGTTGAGTAAAAAATATAGATCAAATTATTGATTTCTTTATCTTATTTGGGTTGAAATAACAGATTGAGGAAGTCTGTGGGGGCCTGACAACGAGGTGATATTTCAGTGCTTCCTACTTATAACAGCCTAGGGAAGCTGTAATTCTCTGTTGTTTCTCTATTGTAAAACTGTATCTTCCAAAATAAATAGACTTTGCACAGTGAATTCCTATGCTATGATTTATTATCATTTGGAAAGCAGTTGAAAGGAGGATTAACTCTCCTGGTTATGATATATAATTTTTAGAAGCTTGTTGCATTCTACATATGAACATGTGTGTGTGTTAGGGGGCAGGGGGTGCGCATGTGTGCAGTACGCTCCTGTTTATTCAAATGTCCTGGGGAACATCTGAAAATTTCAGATAACTGAATTTTTGGATAAACGGAAGTGCTATTTTGAACTGCAGTTTCACTGAAAACATAGTTTCATTCTCAATTTTTTTTTAAATCTGACTGCCATTTGTGAGGATTTCTTTTTTTGTACAGCATTCTGAGATAGCTGATGCAACAGTAGCATCTGTAAGATTCTGTATTCATCTGGTTTCCTAGCCAGATGATAACTTTCTCCAGGCAGTTGGTGGCCTCACGATCACTTGGGATTCTCACATCCTCAGGCTCCACCTGAGTTTGTTCATTATTGATTTCAAAGACTTTGGTCTGCTCCTGCTCTAAGATAGTTTGCAGAACGTCACTGTCAGACAAGTCACTGTACCCCTTATCAGCTCCCTCAGTCTGGACCCAGTGTTCGACCTCTTGAGCATTAAAAGAAAATTGTTTGGCAAAGAGGTTGCTGACTGCTGCTTGCTCTTGACTGGGGGGTATCAGATTCAGAGGCATTTTTGGGAATCTGCAGCAGTGTATACTTAGTCCAGCTTTTTTTTTTTTTTGGTGATGTTCAGATATCCTTTCATGACTTGGCCACCATATGGATGGCATCCTTAATGGACATTCACTCACAGTTAGCTTCTTGTTTTCATCATTAAGGACATAGCGGGGCAATTTGCCTCTGTCCATTCTTTAGTGTTGCCAACATCTCCTAGTCCATTGGCTGAATTTTTGCTGGGGAGTTAGCCAGCAAAAATTCACATTATATGGACTGGACCATCAGCAGTTCTGAAGCTCTCTGTTGGTGCATAGTCCTTTTGAACGAAGAAAGGAGCATGCAGCAGGGACGAAGTTATCAAGAACGAGGCACAGAAGAGCTCAGTGTTCATCCCTGCACTCCTTTGGGCTTTGTAAATCATGGGAGGGGAAGCAAGGTTGATGTGCTTAAAACATTAGAAGTTGGCAGACTTCCCAATGAGTAGGAGAGGTTATGTGGTGTTACTGCAGGCTAATTTAGTCAGGCTCTCCTTTTTCTTTTTGAAGCCTGGGTCATAGCACTAGTCAGAAGAGGGCACTGTTTTTTCTATCCAAACACCACTGCCCATGGCTGCAGCAACGGTCTGCAGCTTGTCCCTCACTTTCCAGATATTGCAGATAGTGGAGTTACCAGCATTGTACAGCTGTGCCACATCGACTATTTTTCTCCTCTTTCTAGGTCCCTGAGAATCTTTAGTTTCTGCTTTAGATTCAACGTTGATATTTTTCTTTTTGGTATTGTCCTGCCAAGCTGCTCTTGCTGCTGCTGAAATATTAGGTCTCAGGCTATGTATCCACTTAAAATGCTACAGCAGTGCAGCTCCCCCACGGCAGTGCTTCTGTGTAGACCAGTGGTTCTCAATCAGCAGCCCAGGGGCTCCTTGTGACCCAGTCAGCACACAACTTGGCCCATGTGACATCCTCAGGGCCATGCAGGTAGTGTATTTATATTGTGTGGATACAGCCCACATAATACATATGTATTAGAGCTGCAAATGTGACCCACAATGGTAAATAGGTTGAGAACCACTGCTGTATACAATACCTATGCCTGTGGGAGGGCTTCTCCCAATGGGATGAGTAATTCACCTCCCTGAGAAGCACTAGCTAGCTCAACGGAAGAATTATTCCGTCTATCTAGTGTAGTCTACAGCAGGGGTTAGGTCAGCATCCTCTTGGGGGGTGGAGTTTTCACACCCTAGAGAAACATAACTGTATGGATGTAAATTCCTAGTGCAGAATGGGCCTCAGTTATTGCAGGTAACTGCTCATACAGAGCCACTGATTAGCTCTAACTGCTATTTGACACATTATTAGTAGGTGATTAATGCACAGGGGTGTATGTGTGTGTGTGAGAAACATACTGTGGATTCAGATAATTAAGCTTTTTGGGTAAAAGGAATTTGGATAACTGGAATTGTACTGTATGTGTATATTTGCTTATGTAAAAATAAATGTTCAGATTAACAGTTTTCACTTAATGTAGGTTTTATATTTTAGTCAAAAGTATGAGATTTCCTAAGATTTGGTGATTTTAATTACATAAAGCATTCAGTAGTGATCAAAGAGCAGTACTTACTGAGTTTTAGAGAAAGAAGGGAGGACAACTATACTTCTTTGAAAGTTGCTATTAGCAACTTATTTGCACATAACTCTGTGTAATGTCCCTGATACAGTGATAGCTATAAATATATTTATTTTGTACAGATGTAACCTTGTATGTCAAAACAGGCCAATTTTTGCTGATGGCAGGTGCAATAAATTCTTTCTGTATCATTGGAAAGAGATAATATATCAGAAAATGCTACATCTTGAAAAAGATTATTCTGAAAATTGCAGAGTCAAGCAGCTATTTATCTGACCTTAGCGTGTTGAGTTTGATTTATCATTCCCAGGGGTAACTGGGATATTAACTATTTGAATCCTATTAGACAAAAGTATGTATTAATTTCAAGAGGCAGTTATCAGAATCTCCTGGTTTTCAGATTGTGCACAAACTGAGCATTTAAGAAAAATTGGGATTTACACCTGCATTTCTTGATTTCAGTGTGAATTCAGAGTATTCAATGGGAGTTTTGGGTGTTTCAGGAAGTGAAGGGCAAGATTCCTACTGTGTACTTTTTTTCTTTGGTTACAAGTTTGGGCAACAACTGGTTTCAGGCATAGGTTGTAACCTAAACATATAGAAAGATTTGGTAAAATGGAATTGCTCCAAGCAACCATCAACATGTAAATGAAACCAGAAGGTGTTTTGCTAAAGCAATGGAGAAGTCTGGTTTTAGGAGATGGTGAACTCATGCAGTAAGAAAATTGAAGTCTAGATTTGGTAAATACAAAGAAAAGTGATTTTCAGAGATTTTGCTTTAAAATATAATCCGTTTGCAAGTTTTAAACCCATGTTCTGTTAATTATTAGAAATCTTACACTATTTTTTAAATTGTTTCCATAAAAATCTCTGCAGTTCACCTTTTAAAATTTGCATTTCTTTGCAGATATGAAGTAAGTGCATATTTGGGGAGGATAATGCCTGCAGCTCTCTACAGTTATCCTGTTTGGGACATACAACATTAATACTCAGCAGTGGTTAATGCATCGACTATAGCAGTTGCCTGATGAGACTGTTGCATCAATATATCAGAGTGACAGCTCTGATATATTTAAGACCAGATTTCTATTTAAAGCTCAACTATTCTAAGTAATCTAAAAGTCATTCGGTTAATCAGATTGCCTTGAAATTTGGTGTGCTTCTTGCAGGTGTGTGGTGCTGTTAGTGACCCAACTTTGAGTCCACTGACAAAACAGTTCCCAAAATACAGTCTTCATGGGGGAAAAGCTTTTCTTAAAGTTGACACATTTTGACAACATATTTTGCTCACAGGTACTGACCTGACCAGGGCTCAGATCGTTGCACCAGGGTCTCCAGTGCTCAACAGTTACCCCAATTATCGGGTACCCATCTGAATGTAAAAGTATAGTTGTTGCTCTACATCAGCCATATGAAGAAGAAACCCAACAGAATGTATAGCCCGCACTAGCCCTTTGGGGATAATCAAATTAAAATGTATTTTAGCAACAGTTTTTTTGTCCAGCTACGCATACACAGGCTCATAGGCCTACTTGGGTGCCTAATGGATTACGCTGGGCACCATAAGCTAATTTTCTGAAAACTACCTCAACATTGCAGGAACTGGGTAGATCTGAGCACTATCCTAGAACTTTGAGTTCTAATCCAACCCAGGGCAGAAATCTCAAGTGAAAGAGGCAGTCACGTTGGTCCAATCTGCCTTTATAAATTTTTTTTTCTTTTTTTTTTTTTAATTTTGAAGAAATGTAATGTGAATACAGCAGAATATTCAGGAGGTACTGAAACAATTTTCTGAACAGATGATAAACTACACAAGCAAATGCTCACTGGGAGACAAGGGTAATTAGGGTGAAAAAGTTTATGGAAATGTGGGAGAGGGGTTCCGGGATTAGATGATGGGGAGGGGATGAGGACTGGGGGAGTGAGAAGGGAGTAGGTTAATCAGGTGGGACACTGGGAAAAGAAACATGGGGCTGGGTGATAGGGACTGTGGAAGAATAGGGGCAAGGACACCTATTAGTCCACGTTCCCCTCCAATGTGTGTGTCATAATCTGAGGGTACCCAGTGCATCCATGGGGTGTGATCCCCCTCCCTGCCCCTTCACATGAGCCAGGTTCTCGGGGCTTGCTTTTCTGGGGGAAGGGAGTCTGAGCCTGTTTCCCTCTCCCTATGTGAGCCAGGATCTGGGGAGACCTGCACCTTTGGGTGGGGATAGGAGCATAAAACTGGCATGCTCAGAGCACGCATGAAGAACACACTGCTGACACTGGGGTGAAGAGCTGAGAATGGGTGTGTTGACATGTTCAGAAATTCTTCAACACGGCGGTTGGGGGTGCGAAGGGAACACCCACTGACATGAACAAAGCAGTTCACACATCTAATAGCTATTGTTTCAGGCTGTATTAATCTGCAGCAGGTATTCTATTTCAGCCTGTGAACAATTCATTGACTGGCCACTTCATACCTCTCTGGGCCTGCAGTGCTGCTGATCGGATGTGGAGTGCCCAATTTCTTCCATTCCTCCATCTAATTTCATAAAAAATTATGGGAGCACCAGCTCTGCTCTGGTCTTAACTCTATGGGCTCATCTACATTTCTAATGCTACAATGGCACAGCTGTGCCACTGTATTGCTTTAGTGTAGACACTGCCTATGCTGATGGGAGCTGTTCTTCTGTCAGTTTAGGTATCCACCTCCCCAAAAGACAGTGGCTAGGTCAACAAAAGAATTCTTCTGTTGACTTAGCGCTATCTACGTGGGTATTTAGGTCATTTTAACTATACTGCTGGTGGGGGGGGGGGGAGGGGGAGGGCTGGATTTTTCACTCCCCTGATTGACACATTTAAACTAGTCTAATTTTCTAGTGTTTGAGTTTTGCTGATCTTGATGTTCTGGAAGGGCACAAGATATCAGCCAGCAAACCTAACTCTATGGCCATGAAATTTGTTGCCATTTAATAAAGTACTAAGGTTGGATTACAAGGTAGGGTTACAAGGGTACTTTTAGAATCTATTAGTTCATTGTTAATAACAGTTATTAACATGATAAGATATGTTTTATTTCCAAATAAGCTTTTGTAGCGCCATGGAAGGATGAGCCCTTGATATTGCTGTTTATATTGTACAGAGATATTCACTCTTAGAACTGAACTTCTGAACTTGGCAGCCTTGGCCCAATAATAATGCAAGGATTAAAAGATCAGTGTTTTGATAAACCATGGATGTACTGAGGTTGTGCATGGCCTTCATGTCGTAGTCAATATAGAATAATTTATAAACTGAGCTTTCATAAAACAATGTTTTTGATAGATGTTGCTTAAACTTGCCTCCTGCTAAAAATATATATTTTACAGTTCCTAATATTATTGATGTATGAGCTTCTTATCTTGTACAGTCACTGACTCATAGGGGTAATAATAATAATTTCAATAAATCTAGAAAGCTTTCATGTTACTATAAGAATAACCTGACTTTCCTTCAGACCTCTAGAAGCTCATGAACAAAGAGAAGTGGGATACAAAAGCTGCACATTTTACTAAGGGATTATTTGAGTTTCCAGAATTCTGATATCTTTAATCAATTATATACTGTAAGGTAAGATTCTCTGTTTTGAGGTTTAGTCGTTGCAATTAGCAAATACTTTTGTTGCTGGTGGTTTGTTTTGGCACTTTGCTTGTTTGCCAGAAGCTAGGGAATGGGCAACATGGGAATGGATCACTTGATGATAACCTGTCTGTTCTGTTCATTCCCTCTGGGGCACCTGACATTGGCCACTGTCGGCAGACAGGACACTGGGCTAGATGGACTTTTGGTCTGACCTAGTCTGGCCATTCTTATGTTCTTATATAATAGCACAGGGACACATTCAAAATAATCTGGACAAATTGGAGAAATGGTCTGAAGTAAATAGAATGAAATTCAATAAGGGACAAATGCAAAGTACTGCACTTAGGAAGGAACAATCAGTTGTACACATACAAAATGGAAAGACTGCCAGAAAGGAGTACTGCAGAAAGGGATTTGGGGGTCAGCGTGGATCACATGCTAAATATGAGTCAACAGTGCGACTCTGTTGCCAAAAAAAAAAAAAAAAAAAAAAAGCATCATTCTGGGATGTATTAGCAGGAGTGTTATAAGCAAGACATGAGAAGTAATTATTTTCTCTACTCTGCACTGATTAGGCCTCAACTAGAGTATTGTGTCCTGTTCAGGGAGCCACATTTCAGGAAAGATGTGGATAAATTAGAGAAAGTTCAGAGTAGAGCAACAAATGATTAAAGGTCTAGAAAAACCTGAGCTATGAGGAAGATAGAGAAATTTGTTTGTTGAATCTGGAGAATAGAAGACAGGCGGGACATGGTCAGGGGGTAAATAACACATCCTGATTCACTTTCTCTACACCAGTCATGATGTCATAGCTCTCTAGCATATCCCCAACCCCTCTAGTTGTCTCTTTCTAAGCTGAACAGTCCCAGTCTTTTTAACCTTTCCTCATTTTTGTTGCCCTTCTCTAAATTTTTCCAATTCTAATATATTTTTTGAGATGGGGGGGGGGGGGTGACCATAACTGTGCAGTATTCAAGGTGTGGGTGTAACACATATTATATAGTGGCATTGTAATATTGTCTGCCTTATTATCTACCCCTTTCCTAGTGGTTCCTAACATTTGTTAGCTTTTTGACTGCTGCTGCACATTGAGCAGATGTTTTCAGAGAACTATCCACAGTGACCTCAAGATCTTTCTTGAGTGGTAACAGCTAATTTAGACCCCATCATAGTGCATATGTAGTTGGGATTATGTTTACCAATGTACATTACTTTGCATTTATCAACATTGAATTTCGTCTGCCATTTTGTTGCCAGGCAATAGTTTTGTGAGACACCTTTGTAACTCTTTGCAGTCAGCTTTGGATTTTAACTCTATTTTAACTAGTTACTGGTCCATGAGAGGATATCCCCTTTTATCCTTTGAGTGCCTAGATTTGTTCTTGGAAACAGCTGACCTGTTTTGGCTGAAACTTTCCAAAACAAACTCAACCTTAGCAGAAACCCCGCATGGAAAGTTCAGCCCCAGATGGTTTAAAGATTGGCAGTTATAAGGAACTGAAAAACAGAGGGAAGGGTCGGGCAACCATCATAATAGGCAGTGCTACCAGTCCTTGTATAGTCTACTTGAAAAATTCACAGCACAAGCTTTAGCATTGTGCTTCCTTCCACCTGTGTGGTTTGATATATTGCCTGCATGATAGTAAAATAGCATAAGGATGCATAACAATGTTAAAGGTGCAGGGGGAAATCAAAACTTTCCATTAAGGAAAACATTACTGAGGGCACATGTGCAACCCCAGGAAAATATATAGTTAAGGACGTGATACATTTTTAAAGTCCACACCCAGAAAAGACAACAACCATGTAGCTGAGGGGTAACTGTTCGTTAAATCCTATCCACTTCTTTCAGCACTGCGTAGGAAGAAAGCTGCCCATTCACCTGTCAGTTTACAAATGAAGTAGAGGTGATTTTCATTTAATATTCATAAAAGATCATGGTGTGGATGAAAGACTTGGTGAGAGAACTCTTTACTACAGAATGTGAAACCAAGAGTATAATATGCAGTATTTTTTATCCTAAGGAAATTTTATCTTCAATATTGATAATTTCAGCAGATAACTTTAAAAATCATATAAATTATGTTGTAACAGCTAAGTAGCAAAATATTTTCCATTATAACTCTCTGTTTTTTGAACATTTTGCCTCAGTTGGTCTCTCCGCATTGTTTTGGAGAGCTGGGTAAACATATTTAGGGCTTTATAATGTCATCACAATCATGACGTTTTCAAATGGAAAAAATGTTGCTGAATGATGACACTGAATTTGCCCTGTGTCCAATTCTACTGAGTAGTTTGTGTTTGCTAAGTTTAAAAATGTCATTTGTACAATGAATTCTGTACGTTTTCAGAGGTGCTCTGACATATGCACTGTAGGAAATGCTTGTCAGGTATAAGCTGCTATATTAACCTCAGATACTCTGTGAATGGAGGATTTTCATCCACTGAAGGGCTTCCAATCAGTAGGGCTTTATTTAAAAGTCAAGAACATTTTGTGGGAAACCCCAGGACGTGGTTAGAAGAGATCCCTCCTGCATCTGCTGTTCTCCCTATTCAAATGTGCACTAGATAGGGAGCAAGGAAGGTCCCTAAAGGGAAGGAGTTTCGTATGATCTGAAGGTTAGCTGTGACACCGGAGGTCATGGCCTAAACTTGCTTTGGACACACTGAACTGGGTCAATGTGCTGACTTCTATTTGAATTTCTTACAGCTTCTTCTTCTTCTTCTTTTTGTAGTTTTGTTCCTGCAATGGGTTGAAAGTGCAAATCCCGTTTCTCATGCCTGGAAGTGGTGCTCATTGTCCTCTTCACGCTGATGACAATAATTGCTTTGATTCTTCTCATTTTTCCTCTTTGCCCCTAAAAAAAGCAGGACTGCAGATGATAATGGCAAGTTACTTAAGGTATTTTGATTCCATTGTCAGATGCCATGCAAACTGTTTTGATATAGAACGTTGTACTGGTCCTTGATTGAAGCTTCATGAGCAAAGGCTGAAAATGAATTTATTACAAACTAACTGGAAGTGTGTGAATTTATGATACTTATTTCTATTATGTTGATGTTTAGTTAGAAGCATCAGCTAGGATTTGGTCCCATTGTGCATAAAACACAATATAAACTATAAACACATAGCGAGCGAGATTTCCTGCGCTCAGGATTTTACAGTGTAAACAGCATGTAGACTAACGTGGAAGAGGAAACAGAAACAGAAAAGTGAGTGACTTGCCCAGAGTTACACAGCAGAGACAGAATAAAAAAAATCCTTATCGCCTGACTTTCTATCCAGTGCGCTCTCCACTAGACCAGTGGGTTTCAAACTATGGGTTGCGACCCAGTACTGGGTCGTGGAACGTAAGGCTCTGGGTTGCAGTGGCTCTGGTCAGCACTGCCGACCGGGCCGTTGAAAGTCCCATTGGCGGTGCTTCCTGGCTAAGGCAGGCTCGTCCCTACCTGTTCTGACACCGTGCTGCGCCCTGGAAGCAGCCAACAGCAGGTCCGGCTCCTAGGCAGGGGAATCATGGGGCTCCACGTGCTGCCCCCACCCATGCACCGGCTCCCATTGGCCGGGAAGTTGGGGGGCGGTGCTTGCAGGTGAGAGCTGCATGGAGCTGCTTTCGTGCCTCCACCTAGGAGCTGGACCTGCTGCTGACTGCTTCTGAGGTGCAATGCCATCTGCTGTGCCAGGACAGGCAGGAAGCCTGTCCTCTGCACTCCTGCTGCAACTGCTGCACCTGAGCCCCACAACCTGGAGCCCCTCCTGTACCCAAACCCCTCATCCCCGGCCCTAATCCAGAGTCTGCACCCCCTCAACCCAGAGCTCCCTCCTGTACCCCAAACCTCTCATCTCTGGCCCCACCCAGAGCCTGCATCCCCCAGCCTAGAGTCCTGACCCCCTCCCGCACCCCCAACTCCTCTGCCCCAGCCCAGAGCCCCCTCCCACACCCTTGAACCCCTCATTCCTGGCCCCACCCTGCAGGCCTCACCCCCGCACCTCAACCCTCTGCCCCATCCCTGAGCTCCTTTCACACCCCAAACCCCTCATCCCAGCTCCATTGGGTCACGGTCATCAACAATTTTCTTCAACTGGGTCACCAGAAAAAAGTTGAAAACCACTGCACTAGATCATGCTGACTGCCATATATTGCTTAACAATTGAGTCATAATAATCATAAAATGAAAAGAGTCTTGCCCATAGGTCACTGGGAACTTAGGCTCCTACAACTACATTTTTTTCATAATAAGATCAATCTTTGAATTAACTGAATACGTCATCCAATTATGCACATACACAAATTGTGGTGAGCAAAAATTGTTTGTATAGTCTGAGTAGATAGACATAGGTATACCATGGGTTGTAGGTACTAGGACCCACTTGGTTAACACGAGTCAAGCAGAAGTAACTGCCTGTCTGACCAAGGTCTTAGAACCTTCCACACTGTTACACACCCTGTTATGTCCAATCTGTTCTAACTAAGTCTCTATATGAGGCTCCCTTGTCTGTCGAAGGATAACAACACAGAGGGTGAGATTGTGTCTTGCACCTCAAAGCAGCACACTCAGAGCCTAAAGGGAGGATGTGCTATGTGGTTTTAAGAAGGCTTTGCAGCCTCCTCATCCCTTGATTGCTACACAAAGGCTACAAGGGCTCCAGCATAATTTAATAGTACTCTGGGCATAAGTTATGGCACCCTTCTTGAGCTGTCCTGGGGGCCACTGTATGCCTGAAATCTTTGCAGTATATAAACAGTGCACACCCTGAGTACAACCCTTCCTGCATGTCTTTTCAAAGGAGGCCTTGGAGGCGTAGCCTTATGGCAGTTGCCCCTCAATATCTGCATCAAGAAATCCTCCCTCCGCATTTCTGGAGCTTGTAGGCCCCCTTTATGCTGCTCCAGCTCTTTTACCTGGTGTAGAGGAGCTGGAGTGGGGGTGAGGATCTGACCCCAAGAATTAAATGTTAAGTTTTGAATAGGTCCAGGATTTAATGGTCTGTTTTTCATCTTTCTTTATTACAAGTTTAGTGATTTGTTTTTCGGATTCAAACAACTGTCAGTAGTGTGAAACACTGACTGCCATGCCACTACCTATCTTAGGGTCTTTATGAAACTACCGGGTTCCTATCCACTTCTGTGAGGATGAATACTGAAATTGAATAATGTAATCAGCAGAATAACCTTTGAGTTATTTATTTTGATGTTAATTCAATTTAGTTTTCACTTTCCCCACATTTTCAGTTTTGATATTCAAAAGAGTTTTGCCCTGACAATGCAGAACTGCATCATAGAAGTTGTCAAGGACAAGCTTTAAGTTTAGCATATTGAAGAAGCATCATTGAAAAGAAATTATCCCATTATGGTTAGTGAGTTGGGCTGTATACATAGGCCTGGAACATATTTTTCAGCAACATCCGTTTAAAAAAGCTGGCAGAAGCTCTATGTGCATGTAATAGTGAACTACGCTGACACAAACAGAATATTGATGGAGTTGAGAAGACTTGTTTCAAAGGTTAGTGTACAACGATTGTGAATTTTCTTCAGCCTATAAGTAGGACCATGGGTGCTTGCTCTGAATGCAGGGATCTGAAACCCCATATATGCTACAGGAAGGTAGTTTTGATATCAGGTTCAAAGATGGTAAATCCCACAGCTATTTGGCAACCATATATTAATGGGACTCCTCACCATACACAGCAGTTATAAATAACAGAAAATTTACCTGATAATCCAGTGTCCTCCTGTTCAGTTTTGTGAGGAAAAAATATGTCTGTTCGTTTCTGATATGTTCATTGCATTCATGTTTTCACTCATATTAACTCAAATCCCTTCAGCTGATGGTTCCTAAAACTACCTGATTGGTGTTGGTCGAGCTGACTGCACTGGACCAGTTGCAGAAGTCCCTTTGGTATGTATAGGAACTTAATAAAGTATCTGTTGAAACATGTTATCTTAGTATTCTTTCATGTACCAAATCCCAGAGCTTGTATAGCACTGCTTATGTTTCTTACAAATAGAACTTTACATTACATTTACATTACATGGGGCAGGATCACCCTTTGTTTTCAGTCTTCAATCTACATAGAATGAATATCTCAAAGAACCATTCTTCAGAAATTTGCTTGATTTTTTTTTTTGCTGCCCAGATATTTAAATACTGAATCATCAAGTATAATTTTATTCAATGTTGGTAGACAGAAACCGGAAAAATCAGAGGGAAAATATTTTTTTTTAATTTTAAAACTTACATAACTGTATTATGAAAACTGGGTGAACATAATCACTGTGTAAATGTAATACTCATGGGGTGTGTATGTGCATTGAATATTTTTTTTACTGTATGCTATTCTAACTTACCCCTCCAAGCTCCCCTCCCGCAGCGCGCTGTGTCCCCGCTCCTCTGTCTACCTCCAGGTGCTTCCTGCCGCCAAACAGCTGTTTGGCAGAGCTAGTGCTTCCAGGAGGGAGGGGGGAGGAGCAGCGGGGAGCCGCAGCTCAGGGGAGGAGGCGGAGAAGAGGCAGGGCAGGGGCAGGGATTTGGGGAAGGGGTTGGAAGGGGGCGGGGGGGAGTTGGGTGGAGACTTCGGGGAAAGGGTGGGCAGGGCAGCGGTGGAGTGGGGGTGGGCCGGCGGGCAGGCTTTTGTACCTTATATGAAAAGTGTCAGTGATGCGGCACTTGGGCCAATATACTAGACCTCATGTGGCCCTTGTGGTGATTCAAGTTGAGATCCCTGAGTTATAGGATACTTAATATTAGGGCTGTCAATTAATCACAGTTAACTCGTGATTAACTCAAAAAAATTAATCGCGATTAATCGTACTGTTAAACAACAGAATAGCAATTGAAATTTATTGAATATGTTTGGATATTTTTCTGCTTTTTCAAATATATTGATTACAATTACAACACAGAATACAAAGTGTACAGTGCTCGCTATTTATTATTTTTATTACAAAAATTCGCACTGTAAAAATGATAAAAGAAATAGGTATTTTTCAATCACCTCATACAAGTACTGTAGTGCAATCTCTTTATTATGAAAGTGCAATTTACAAATCTAGTTTTTGTTACATAACTGCACTCAGAAACAAAACAATGTAAAACTTTAGAGCAGGGGTTCTCAAACTTGGGGTCAGGATCCCTCAGGAGGTTGAGGTTATTATGTGGGGGAGGCGGTCACGAGTTGTCAGTTTCCACCCCAAACCCCACTTTCCCTTGAGCATTATAATGGGGTTATATGTGTTTTTAATTCATAGGGGGAGGGCGCACTCAGAGCCCTGCTATGTGAAAGGGATTACCAGTACAAAAGTTTGAGAATCACTGCTTTAGGAGCCTATAAATCCACCCAGTCCTACTTCTTGTTCAGCCAATCGCAAAGAGAAACAAGTTTGTTATATTTATGGGAGATAATGCTGCCTGCTTCTTGTTTACAATGTCACCTGAAAGTGAGAACAGCACCAGTTGTAGCCGGTGTAGCGCCAGATGTGCTAAAGATTCATATGCCTCTTCATGGTCTGGCTATCATTCCAGAGGGCATGCTTCCATGCTGATGATGCTCATTAAAAAAATAATGCATTAATTAAATTTGTGACTGAACTCCTTTGGAGAGAATTGTATGTGTCCTGCTCTGTTTTACCTGCATTCTGTCATATATTTCATGTTATAGCAGTCTCAGATGATGACCCAGCACATGTTGTTCATTTTAAGAACACTTTTGCTGCAAATTTGACAAAATGCAAAGAAGATACCAATTTCTGAAGATAGCTACAGCACTCCACCCAAGATTTAAGAATCTGAAGTGCTTTCCAAAATCTGAGAGGGACAAGGTGTGCAGCATGCTTTCAGAAGTCTTAAAAGAGCAACACTCTGATGTGGAAACTACAGAACCCGAACCACCAAAAAGAAAATCAACCTTCTGCTAGTGGCATCTGACTCAGATGATGGAAATGAACATGCGATGGTCTGCATTGCTTTGGATTGTTATCAAGTAGAACACGTCATCAGCGTGGATGCATGTTCTCTGGAGTGGCGGTTAAAGCATCAAGGGACATATGAATCTTTAGTGCATCTGGCATGTAAATATCTTTCAACGCCAGTTACAACAGTGCCATGCAAAATGTCTGTTCTCATTTTCAGGTGATATTGTAAACAAGAAGCAGGCAGCATTATCTTCTGCAAATGTAAACAAACTTATTTGAGCAATTTGCTGAACAAGAAGTAGGACTGATTGGACTTGTAGGCTCTAAAGTTTTACATTGTTTTATTTTTGAATGCAGGGTTTTTTAGTACATAATTCTACCTTTTGTAAATTCAACTTTCATGATAAAGAGATTGCACTACAATCCTTGTATTAGGTGAATTGAAAAATATATATTTTGTTTTTTACAGTGCAAATATTTGTAATAAAATAAATATAAAGTGAGCACTGAACACTTTGTATTCTGTGTTGTAATTGAAATCAGTATATTTGAAAATATATAAAACATCCAAAATATTTAAATAAATGGTATTCTATTATTAACAGCACAATTAATCACAATTAATTTTTTTAATCTCTTGACAGCCCTACTTAATATATAACCTATATCATTCTGTTTTTAATGGTTAGCTATAATTTGGGTCCTGTGATGATTTTGCTTGGAGAAATATATGCAAGTGGAAATATGTATCAATAAATTGGTCAGTGGGCTTGGCCTAATGCTGTGTTCTGCTGCAGATGGGCTATGCCAATCCAAAGCAGCTGGCTGGTGGAATTCTCTCTCGTCTATATAGTCGAGCTTTCATTGTGGCAGAGCCTGATGATTCCAAAAGAGTGGTGTTTGTTAGTGCTGACATAGGCATGGTGTCTCAAAGACTTAGGCTGGAGGTATGTGAATAAAATCATTGCTCTTTCCTTTTTGTGTTAGTTTATTATTATTAACAATAATAAAAATAAATATTGTCACACTTACCCCAATCAGGCTTGCAGCCTCATTGTTTTAGATGCTGTATAAACATGTAGGAAGAGGCACTGCTTGTCCCAAAGAGCTGACAATCCTTTGATGGACAAAGGAGGGCTTTATTATGTTTGTATTAGTGGAAAACTTAGCAACAGATCATGCCTGACAGTCCCCTGTAATATATGATTTCCATTACTACTTAGTGGTGCTAACAGGTGTACAGAAATTCTGAAAATGTATTTAGAATAAAAATTTGTAAATCAAAAATGTATTTAATTGTTTTCTGTTTAGCTAACAGAATAGGTGGCTTCTAGATGATGTTTCAGTGCAGGTTATGCTACCTCAGGTAATTTAATTATGATGAGTCTAGTTTCAGCCAGAAGTTAAAATCGAGTATTTTCATCTCACTTATGTCCCAGGCACCCAGAACTGGTCCTATGGATAATGTATGATACTTGTCTGCGGTGCACACTTGGTTGCCAAAGCACAGTGGCATATTGTTTTCTTGCCTGTAGTGCCTTCTTGGTAGCCGGCGAGCTAGTGTGGGATGAATATCATCAATTAAATGTTCCTAATTTACATTCTTAGAAGATCAAACTGGTGAGAGTGTCAAGAAAGGGTGAATGGTGGGAAGAAATGGGAATCGTCTACATAATTTTCATATGTCTTGTAATAATAAATAAGACTGGCTATAAATAAACCTTAGCAGCCTTTATTTACTGGATTTAACAACTTCAAGGGTTCTTTGCTGAGTGGTCAGATACACTTCCAATTACTCAGTCATTAGTGTGTCGGGGAGAGGGTAGGCGGATGGCTATGGGAAAGGAGGACTATGCTATTACCAGAAAAATAAAAAAAAGAAAGAAACCCAGGATTATACATATCTATTACTGCCTTGATGCAAGGGCTGACCTTTCAGGCATAATAGAAAAACACTCCGTAATTACTGCCTCCTTCCTTTTAGGTAATCAAGAAATTGAAGAGTAAATATGGGGAGCTATACAGACAAGACAATATTATACTGAGTGGCACTCACACCCATTCAGGACCTGCAGGCTATTTCCAATATACTATCTTTTTGCTAACTAGCAAGGGACTTAACAAACCATCCCTTAATGCCCTTGTAAATGGGATTATAAAGGTAGGTGTTTTCAGTTAAATTTTCTCCCTAAAATTTATGAAACATGTATAGCAGGGATAACCTTTGGTGTTATTTTTTATTATTAGTATAGGAGTAGCCGAAGAACTGTCATGGGGAGATTAGTTTTTAGTGTTTCATGACATCATCATCTTATTTGTTGAAATGTTTTAGATTTATCATGACCAATTTGGTCAGGGTAGCAAACAAAATGCGGCGCTATTTCTTATGAAGAGATGATTTAATATTACTTAAAATGTTAAGTAGTTTGAGATATTAGCTCTTTTAATTTCTAAAGGATAACACTACATCAATGTATATTAAAAAAAAAGTGCAACAAGCAATAGTCGCAGATCATTATTGTAGGTATAATGATCATCTTTCCGTGTCTGGACTTTTAGTAAGGTCCTTAGACCGAGAAGACTCAACTTGCTTTCTATGTAGCACTTCTTCACGGTTACTGTACTGAATTTCCTTGCCTTTCTGCTTTTCAGAGCATTGATATAGACAACAGAATATGAAAAAAGGAAGACTTTTTATCAATAAAGGTTTGGTAGAAATAGCCAAATCAACCGAAGTCCTTACTCTTATCTTCAGAATCCAGAGCTTGAAAGAAACGGTGAAGAAGAAGGGGGAAGCTGTAGCTCTTAAAAACAAGCATGAACTATTGTCAAAAAAATGTTTGAAAAACTACATTTCTGTATGTCATTGAAGGCAAATCAGATGTGGAAATTGCCCTAACCTGGGAAATTCAGAGCCCAACTTTCCCCTACCAGGGGATGATGGGATCTGGGACTTTTTAGCAACAATAAAGTGCAAAAAACTGCAACTTTATGCTGATGGAAAAGGAGTACTTGTGGCACCTTAGAGACTAACAAATTTATTAGAGCATAAGCTTTCGTGAGCTACAGCTCACTTCATCGAAAGCTTATGCGCTAATAAATTTGTTAGTCTCTAAGGTGCCACAAGTTTCCTTTTCTTTTTGCGAATACAGACCTACACGGCTGCTACTATGAAACCTGTCTTTATGCTGATGGTAGCCAACGCACCCAGGTGGCTCATGCTTCACTTTTTACTGTGCTCCTGAGAACATGTGCTGGTACCTCTGGTATCTTGCTGTGTAGGGAATCTTCTACTCTAGATGACCTCATGCTGGGTTTTTGAAATTAAATAAAGCGTTCCAAGGTTAGCATTGTGGTCAGATACACCTCTTCCGATTGGAAGAACTACTACGTTTAAAAGAAACATTTGGGCATAATTCTGGCAGCTAAGAAACTAAACAGATTTACTGGGCCCGATTTTCAGTCAACACAAGCCTCCTTTATGGCCCCCTATCAGTGTAAAAAGGCCTTAAATGGGATCAAATAGCCCCTGAGAATACCCCCCCCCAATGGGAGGGCCTTCCTGACTGGGGAAGGGATTCTAAACCAGCCCCAACTCACAGCCCATGGTGTTTCTCGGACACTGGGTCACACAACACTATACCTGTTCTCTGCTACCCATGGTCCATAGGAAGCCTCAGAATGCAGAGCGTAAGTTACAGAGGCTCAAGGCTATTCTAAGGTTTGCACTGGGGGCTGCCCACCCACCCCTGCAATTGCCACAGAATATGGGATGCCCAAAGGGACCTACAAGTCACTCATTTTTGTCACTCCCCATTCCATTCCTGCCCTGAGTGCAGAAAAACAGTAACTGAGAATCTGGCCTCTATGTTTCATTTAGAAAACATGTCACTGTTATAAATTCAAATTTTGGTTAGATAGTGACAAAAATGGAAAGCAATATCTACAGGCTTTGTAGAAAATAGTTTTATCTCACAGCAAAATGAGAGTTCAGTTTTCTTCAGGCAAGCTGCACATAATACGGAATGTGATTTTTGTCATTGAATTCAGCAGCTTTTTACCAAAGCGCCTTGTAAATATAGCAGTTGGAAACTGATGATCTCAATTCATTTTCTTGTTTGGCATATAACAGAGTCATTTACAGGTCATGATGTTGGTTGTGGCACTAAAGTGATTTCTCTGTTTTGTTGTCCAGGTATTCATCAAACACAGACAAAGAAATGGTGGTACTGAAGATGGTAGATGTAAATGGACAGGAGCTAGGCCTTCTCAGGTACTGAATCCAAAAGTAAAATTCACTCTCAAACACTAAAAATAAGCTATGCCCCCAAACTTGTCTTGTCTATTGATTGTGTTCTTTGTAGTCATCAAAAATGCCCATGATAACCTTTCTCCTTGAAGTCATTCATTCAAATCCCTCTCATAGACCAAGGGCAGTGGAGGCTAAGGTAGCTTTAAGCCACCTTTGCACCCTACCTATTTAAGTTACGGCCACCTCCCCAGGCTGCCTCATGGGCTGCAGCACTGCCCAGGATTTCCTCAGTGCAATGTGCTGTGGCCGTGCCACTGGTGCACTCCCTACATCAGGGCTTGTGAAGTAGTCCATGGAAAGCAGCTCCACAGCTGTCTTTCCCCCTTAGCAACTGCACCAAGGGAATCCTCCCTTAGCTGGATGCAGGGCTTTTAGGGTCACTTTATGCTACTCTGGCCCTTTTACCCAATGCAAAGGGGCTGGAGCAGGGGATGAGGATCTTTCTTCTTGTGTCTATTTCAATAAAATATCTCATATATTGTGTAAAATATGCCATTGTCTCACTAAGGCCTTGACTTCATATGCTGAGATATCATGTAAAATAGTGCATGTCAGTAACTCATTTTCTATTAAGCGATTTGAAACTGAGTGTTTGGCTGTACAAAGTTCAGAAGTCAAGGCCAGGTACACAAATAACAAAACTTGCAATACTTGCCCAACTTTTGAACTTTCCCATTTAGCCCAGGGAATGAACAGCTGAGTGGGGTCCAGCTCTGTCACAAGGGACCTGAAGCTTTACTGTGCAGGGGGATTTTTGTACCTCTTTTTCACCCTGCTGCACACAGTTGTGCACTCTATAGGTGAGGGGGAAAGGTTTGTTACTTAGGCAGTTTGTAACATGGAATAAACCTTGTTATTTTGCAAGATTTTGTATGCATTCATATCACATGTCACAAGGTGCCATATAACACCTCCTTGCATTAAATATCACGATGCAGACATATTAATAAACATTGTTAATTTATAATATACCTCTTTACTACATGAAACTGGTGGCAATTACTGAGCCTAAAGCTGAAAGACAATTTGCATTACAAACTCCTCTTTTATAATTCTCCTAACTTTCACCTTTTGAGTTGAAATTTCTGTGCTTGGACTTGCTTTTTCTTCTTTCTGTGAGCAAAATGCTTAAGCCACTTTTAAGTGACAAAAAGGGACAAAGTGCACTTTCCCATTGTGACCATCTTTTGTCTGTGGGAACAACTCCAGGAATTGGCATGTAAACAGAGCTCAATGACCAGTATGTGCTTTTAAGTTTGGGGGGGAAAAACTGAATCTAACAAAATTATGAATATTTGAAAATGCAGAAGTAAGCATGTGCAGTCAGACGTTCAAAGATACAGTGAGCATATGACCACAGGTAGTGAAATACACAGTGGACACTAGGGGCCTATTAGCTTTTAAGCAAGGGGAAGCTGATTTGCTCTGGGGAAAGAGGATGGCAAGCTGTGTCAATGAATGACATGGAGCTGATGTACTTTAAGCTTCCATGGGAAAACAATGGAAGTTGTTTCATGTACAATCAGAATAGTGCAATATAAATGTGTTAGCTGTGCACTTAGAGTCTGATCCAAAGTCCATTGGGGTGAATGGAAAGACTACCATGGACTGCAATGGCTTCGGATGAGACCTTTAGCCTGTCATTCTATTCTTTGGCGAGCTGACATCTGTTATAGAACAGGGAGCCTTTATTTTTTACACCTCTATTTTTTCTCTTAAAAAAAGAGAAGGAAATCAAATGCAAAAAACTGACTAAATTAATGATGCACTTCTAATTTCACAAAAGTCAGGAAAGACAAAAGTTCAGGATGAAGCAACAAATGTAATTTTGCCTCCTTTCTGTTGGTACATTTTAGGATGTCATGTTACTGTGTATGTGTGTAGCTCACAAACCTGGGACTTCGGAACCTTAGTACATGAGTCTCTACTGCATGAGCTAAAAGCCACATGGCTCTGAGCTAAGGCTGTAGCAGACTCATTAATTTCCAAGTGGTCTTGGTGCCACTAGAGGGAACAAAGCACCGAACCGAGAAGGTGTGTGGGTTACATGATCACAGGTTATTTTAGTTACTAGTATATCAAATCTAGTAAGAAATGATATTGTGCTATATCCTCAGCAGTCTGCAGCTTGGGGACTGGGGCCACACTTCACCCTGATCCTCAAGCCATCAGGCACTGATCTATTCCTGAGAAGCAACTCACAACAGCCTCAAGCTGGGCCAGCTACACTGGTCCCCAAGGTCTCATGAATTTGGAGTACTCTTTGGTAGTAGGGAAAGAATGGACTTTCCCAAGCTTTTGAGCATGACAGCTGGCTGTAGTTAAAGGTAGATTTTAATCAGATGTCTGTATTCAAGTGAAGGTTGAGAGATGGAGGAGGGAAGAGGGGGCAGCAACTCAACATTTGCTGATATAGCTCCAAATGACTAACTGGCTTTTTTTCCCAAGAGGAAAGATACCAGTAGGTCAGCTATAACTAATATTAGTGAATGCATTTCCTTTAATATTTGTTTTCTGATTGTTTATTAGCTGGTTTGCAATTCATCCCGTCAGCATGAACAACACAAACCTTCTCGTAAATAGTGACAACGTGGGCTATGCATCTTACCTCTTTGAACAAGAGAAGAATAAAGGACTACTTCCTGGAGAGGTTGGACTATATTATGGCTATCCTGAGGAGTGGGGGATAAAACATAAATAAAAAAGGGCCAATAAAATGTCTTTTATGGATAGACGCAGTCTTATTCAAACCGTGATCGTAAACAGCAGGACAAATACTGCAGATGCACCGTAGAGATGTATCATACATTTTACCATCTATTTTTTCCTATTATAGAAAAGAGAAATTACAAGGCAATTGCTGACTATGTATTGCTTCCCAAAATAGCAGTTGACAGCATTTATTTAGATTTCAAGGGACATGCTGATCTGTTAAGATCCAAAATTTGATGTAGATTTAAAAAATCCCACAATTTTCTAATGACATTTGGTTCAATAGGAACTACTCACACGCATAAAGTTGAGCACATGGGTAAGTGGGATTGGGGCTTTGTAGGACTGGGGCTTTGGTCAATTTCACTTTATCATCAGTTTCTATGCAGTTCCACTTTCTGGTTTTCACAGGTTCTTGGAATTCTGCAGTATTTGGAATTCAAAAACTGTAGGACCATATTATTTCTTTGAAAAGACAAGGTTTTAATTGAAATGTAAATGTATATTTAAAATAGAAATAGGTGAACCTCATGAAGTAGAAGTGTTCAGAGCCCTTTGGAACTATTTTAAAAGTTTTTTCTAGTAGGTGAACTGCCTTAAAAAGCAAACCTGACAGAAGTGGTGCCCTATTTATCCAGCATAGAATATGAATTCACTTCTTTTCCCTTAGAATTTTTCTATTCTATTACATTTCCCCCCTCACAATTGGAAAGCAAGCCTAATACCCATTAGATAGAGTCTAACTTTCAAACCAAAGATGTTTGAATGAGTTGGAAATTAGACAAAAAATGTTTGCTCATACCTACATGAAAGCATTTCTTTTTGAGGTTAGATTTTATAAAAACGTTTATTAAACCCAGGATCCCAATCTTGCTGCCAAGGTTTCAGAGCTATTCTTACTCAAACTAGGTAGACCAAAGCAATCTTGGATATGTCTACATGTGCTGCAGTCATACCTCTGATTGCAGTGTAGACATACCCTAAATTGACATGTTATGGAGGGTGAGATATGCCATCTGTAAGGGCTTATCAGAAAAGTTAAGATGAATCAACTAAAGCTGCGAAGTTAAAGCACATTCAAAAGCTGTGTGGATGCTCTCATTCTAGAGTAAAGTGACCTTGAATGAAAGCATTAACACAAAGTTTTAATGCACTTTAACTTATGCATGTTAGCATTACAACTTTAGTTAAGTTTCAGAGTAGCAGCCGTGTTAGTCTGTATTCGCAAAAAGAAAAGGAGTACTTGTGGCACCTTAAAGACTAACAAATTTATTTGAGCATAAGCTTTCATGAGCTACATCCGATGAAGTGAGCTGTAGCTCATGAAAGCTTATGCTCAAATAACTTCAGTTAATTCATCTTAACTTTCCTAACTAAGAGATGAATACTGCATGTGATGAATTAGTGTTACATTGTATAAATGTGTAGTCTGTCCTTGATCACCCATTCAGTTTGCTACCTTTAATGCTAAATTTTGCTGTCTGTTTCTGTGCTCAGTGGCTCACTCAAATCATCAGAACAGAGAACGTTTTAAGCTAATCATCAGCTAAATCTGTCAGTAGAAATCATAGTGAAAAACAAGAGGTAGAATGGGAAAGTCAAGCAAAAGTGAGGGCAAGGATTGCTAGAATTCAATATCTATACATAAGAATTTACAAGACCTTGGGCTAAGTCACTTAACCATTTGTGCCTCAGTTTCCTCATCTGTAAAATGGGAATATCAATACTTAATTACCTCTAAATTGCTGAGATGTGTGAAAGATTAATGTTAAGTGCTTTGAGATGCTCAGGTGAAAGAGATATATAAATTCAAGGTAATGACCTTAAGTTTCTATTTGAAATATTTAAAAAATCTTTACTGCAAAAAATGTAGGGCCTACATTTTCAAAAGTAATGGTTTTTAGGTGCTGAAGGTTTTGAATGCCCAACTTGAGGCACTGACTTAGGGGGTTAGGTGCTCAGCATATTCCTGAGAACCAGGTGCTTTTAATGTAAGTCAAGTTGGGCACCCAAAAATTCAGTCATCCAGAGCTACTAGTCACTTTTGAAAACTTCACCAATGTCCTATCACTACCAACTGAATATGATATCAGTGATGATATGATTTTGCACATGTTGTCTGCAGTCCTAGGGGAATTTACACAAGCATTTGTTATTTTGGCAATTCAAGTTTATTTCACATCTTTGTATTACATGACGGGATTTTTTTTATTGAAACACCAGTATACATCTGATGTCCGCAGGTTGATGGTAATCAGTGAAAGAGACAGAAAAAGCCATAACACTTTATTTTCTTTTTGCAGGGATCTTTTGTAGCAGCCTTTGCATCATCCAACCTGGGAGATGTATCACCCAATATCAAAGGCCCACACTGCATAAACACAGGAGAGTCATGTAATAACCCCAACAGTTACTGTCCAGTAGGCGGGGTAGGTATATATCATTTTAAGGTAGATTTTAAGTATGGAACTGCAAATATAGGGCCAGATTGTGGTCCATCCTGCTGTAAAAGGATGTAAGGTGCCCCTATATTCTCCTGTACTGGTTACCCATATAGGCAGCCTCCTTGGGGTTGCCACTTACTCATCCTGTACAGCAGTGGTCTCCAAACTTTTTGGATTGTGCACCCCCAGGGCCAGCTCTAGGGAAGCGCAAAAAAAAAAAAAAAAGAGCTGCCGCTGAAGAATCAAAGGTCTGGGAGCGCTGCTGTCGCCATGCCAGTAGCACTCCTTCGGTGGCGCTCCTCCTGCCGCGCACCCCCATGAATGGTCTTGTGCACCCCACTTTGCAGACCACTGCTGTATAGTGTTGCTAGCATGCTGGGGGGATGTACACTGTGCCATGGATAAAATGCTGATTTCAGGGAGGCAGATTATGACTTTCAATATGCAGCTGGACTATAATACAGAATCTCTAGAAAGTTTGGGTATAGCATAAAATCAATATAATATTACAGTAAATAGCAGAGGATACTGAACTGAGGGCAAAATCCTCCATTTTTGAACTTACTGCAAGTTGCCACAGAAATTCCAGTCTTCCATGAAATTCGGCACTGGTGTGCTCAGAAACCATAGATCTTGCCACAGAATTTAGTCCCAGTTTATAAAACAGTACCTGGTGCATGGATTAGTTTTTGTTCTAAAAGCAAAGATTTTTTCATGAAAGTGATCACAATAATTTGTGCCCTCATTCACAGATCAAGAAAATCTTGATATTGCTAGAAGGATGTCTTATCCGTTTACATTTGTTTAATTATTTACTTTAAAAAATCCTTAACAGGCTAAAATGTGCATGGCTGCAGGTCCTGGCAGTGATATGATTGAAAGTACAAAAATTATAGGACAAAATCTCTATTTGAAAGCAAAGGTAAGTTAAACTGGGCTCTTTTACTTGTGTATTCAAATGCAATTATTGGAAAAGCCAGTAAACATTTTCTTTTTGACAAGTGAGTTTCTGAAATTTATTTTGCTAGAGATATTCTCAAAACATGTGGGTCAAGGCTGTAGGTCTACAGCTGTGCACTTAGATCCATATTTATGAACCTAAGTAAAAGTTGTCTGAAGTTCAAAGCAGTCACATTTTTATTTAGGTACCTAATTTTAGGCACCAGCATTTGAAAATGCTATCTTTTTATCATAGCCTCTCTGTTCCTCACTGTACATTTCTGTAAAATGTGAATGATACCTACCTACCCCACAGAGAAGGTGTGACAGTTAAGTAGCTAATGTTTGTAAAGAGCTATCTAGGCCCCCAAACTCACAAGTACCCATGACCCTTTCACGTAGCCCTTCAGTGTCTTGGGTTCCCGAGAATCACAGCTTATCTGGAATCAGGGCTGCCTGGTGGGGGGGGGCAAGTGGGGCAATTTGCACCAGGCTCCAGGCCCCGCAGACAAGGCGGGGGCAATTTCGGCGGCAATTGGGCTGCAGGTCTTTCAGTCCCTCTCTTCCTCGTTGGTGGCACTTCAGCGGCAGCTCAATCGCTCCACTTCAGTCTTCTGTGGCAATTCAGCGGCAGGTCTTCTTGTCCTCTTCTTTCTTTGGTGGCACAAGTTGGGTCTTTCTCTTTTTTTTTTATTCGCCGCCTGGGGCGGCAAAACTAACTTTTTTTTATGGAAGGGGCCCCCGAAATTGTTTTGCCCCAGGCCCCCTGAATCCTCTGGGCAGCACTGTCTGGAATATCAGTCCTGGCAAAACTCTTCCAAAATTGGATAACTGGGCACATATGTCATCATAAGTAGCTGGGCTCTACTTCTGCCACAGAAGCTAGGGAACAGAACCAAAAGGTTAACCTTTCCTCACACTTTACATAAATTATTTATTATTTATTATTTATTATTTTACAGCAGCTAGTAGAAGCAAACCTTTTCCTACAGGAATTGCATTATGTATGTATTTATTTATTTTTTAATTGCATTGTCATAGCTATGACCTGGGAACCTCTTGATGCCAACTTGCAGAGGGCACTGGGTTGCACAGGGTTTTGCAAGAATCTCCTAAATCAGAAGTCTGCATAATAATTCACTAAAGAGTAGCAAGAGGTAGTATCCCACTAGTCATTGCAATCACTGCAAAAGGTATGCATTCATAATATGTAAGAAGGTATGTGTACATACTGAAAATTATATTATTGAGGCTGGTAACCAAGAGTAACAGAACTCAAGGGTGTTCTTTTCAGGCAGATGGTAACAGATGCTTATTTCCCTGTCTGGTAATTGTGCAGTGGGTTTTGTCTGCTTCACAATGCATGGCAATTTGAGCCTGAGGCTAATCAGGAGATTATGATAGTGACAGGAGAGAAAAGCCACAGGAAAAAAACAACCAGCAGGGGGGTATCCTATTTTGAACAAGGACAGTGGATTGATCTGATATATGTAAGGGTACCAAGAGACACCTAGGAGACAAATTGACTGTGTGTCTCGTCTCATAAAAAAGGAATCCCAGCCTGCTTGGCTGGAAAGTGCTGGTGAGCGATACTTTATTAGACAAGACAGTAACTTGTTAATTAAGCCTAGTCTCTAGAATGCGTGTTATGGTTTTATTTTGTATGTAACCATTTGTTTCCAATACTTGTTATCACTTGAATCTTTATACTTTGTTAAATAAACTTTTACTTGTTTTCATTATAAACTAAGTGCTGTATTTTATGTGGAACAGAGATCTGAAGTGTAACTGATAAGCTGGGGCATATTGTTCCTCTGGGAGCAGTTGATCCATGAATACTGTGAGTGCCTAGTGGAACAGGGGCTAGACATTCCAGGGAGATGCTCCGAGGGCTCAGGGGTTGGAGAATGCCTATTCATAACCTGTAGTGAGTGGGGCCTGTGTAGGCTTAGAGGGGAGTGCTTGGGTTGCCTCTAGCCAGTGGAGTCTGAGCATTGACTCCTAGCTGGCATAAACAAAGCTTCCTCATGCTAAGGTGCCTCGCAGCCCCGGATGCTCCTGGGAAGCATCACAATAATGTTCAAAGGCCCAGTCAAGATAGAGACCTCACCATGATGCTAGGTGGTGTGGGTGGCATAAGAACCAATATACAATAAACTATGAAGACTAGAACTATATTGTGCACTGTAATATGTCAGAACACAATAAATATAGGCCTTCTCCACTTCATAGCTAACCATGCCCCCAAAATGCTTTTCTTTCCTGAAAGAGATACCCAAGAAAGCCACAGATTTCGTTTTTCTTCTAACCTGAAATGGATTCTCCTTTATCCATACTATCTATTTTAATGTTTGTCAAGGGCAGCAGGAGGAAGTGCAATACCATTGCACTTGGAGATTTCAGTGTCAGCAGCTTGCAGGATCTGGAACAGTTTCAGTAAATTGATGACAACAGCAGACTTGATTATAGCAGTTTTCTTTTTATTGCCATTTTTGAGTGTCTGCAATAGAATTACTCTAAAATGACAGTGATTTGTAGGTTAGTGGATAGTCTAGTCTAATTGTACATTAGGGACTTGCATGTGTATCTAATTTAGAGGGAAATGATTTTTGCCATATATGACCATTGTGGGTGGTGGTACTATGGATTTCAATATATACATACATACCATAGTAAAATGATACTTCACATGGTTACATGAAATGTTATCAAATCTGTATAACTTCTATTAATACTTCATATGTACTAGTTCTATGAACCTAAAAAAATTACTCATTGTGGAAGATATCTTTAATGAACAATTATAAATGAATTGTGAATTTAAATAAGGAAATTATATCTTGAATATGAATATCTAATGATCAAACTAGAATTGAAGAATTGGTAAAGGTGTTTCAAGCAGGTACATTTCCCCAATGAGATGGTCATCTAAGATGAGAGAACAAAAAAAACTTCTACTATAAAATTTGATGAGGCAACTGCTGTTCCCTTAATTTTAGTCATTCCTTTTTGTTACTAACTTATAGAATATCCTCACAAGAGCTTTTCCAGGTACTTGATGAGCTGGTTCATTTTGTATAATCTTTCTCTACTCCCTATTTGATATTTGAAGCCCTAATTTAATTTTGAAATTGCAATTTAGAGTTCTGGGTTGGTGGACTGCTGAAGGTCCACAGAAAACTTGCTGCATACCTGGTTGCTAATTTTTCTCCTTATTTCCGCCTGCTAATGGTATGCAAGACAGATACCAAATATTATTCTTCCCTGTAAGCAATAGCTGTAGTTGCCACAGAGATGTATGTGCTCAGGAATGGGAAAGGAGATGTTCTCTGCAACTGGGAACAAGAAGGGAGGTGATCCCTGAGGACACTCTCTCTATTGAGGTATGGCCACATTGCAGAAAAGTTAGAGAACTCAGTTCCAGTATAACTTATTTTTGGACAGTTGCTGTTGGAACACCCTCTTGAGCTCCTCATTCATGGAGGAGAAAATTGAGGTTGGTTGTGAGTGACCATCTACTTATTGCTTATAGGCAAAGACACTGATGGAATCCTCTGCTTTGGATCACAGAAAGCCCGATGATGCTGAGAGATCATAAAGGAGCAAAAAGGTCAAAATAACGACTGTGATCTCAGGAGAATAAAATTGAACTTTTAGCTGAAAAGAAAGGAACACCACAAAAAAATCCCACTAAAGGCTCCTTGAACACTGCTCAGAGAGGTAAAACTTAACAACAGAGAGGGTGTGCAAAGAGTGGTCCCAGATAGACAGGGATGCGGGGCATTGTTTATGCCCTAATCATGTCTGATAGCTTGGGAAGGATTGGCTAGTAAAGCGCTAGCCGCTGTACCTGACCCGATCACAGAAACATGTTCTCAAAGATTTAGGCACATCATTTCTTCTACCTGAGAGACTAATGGCTTCCACCTGCTCCCAAGGAAGCTGAGATTGTATTAAAATAGTTCATATTTGTCTTGCGTCTGTTTTAACAGTTCTTTGTGGGTCTAATTTCAATAAAATATATTCTTGAGTTTTTTGCACCCCAGTGTTAATCAGTATATATGGGTCCTGTGTTTTAGGAACTGTATACTTTAGCTTCCCAGGAGGTAACAGGACCTCTCCATTCAGCTCACCAGTGGGTGAACATGAGTGATGTCACTGTCCAGCCAATGCAACCCATACAGTAAGTACTGGGAATTTCCTCCCTGTAGATAGGGAATCCTCATTAGAAATATTCCAGTAGAATGTTGTGGTTTTACATCTGGAGTTGATATACTGGATGTATCTAATTTTAAAATACTTTTATTAAGGGGAAAACATGTAACCAGCCTTGGGCTACAGCTTTGCAGCAGGTACTATTGATGGAGTGGGATTCTTGAATTTCACACAAGGTAAGCAGAAGAACAGAGTCTGCAGATCTTGTTCACTGAGGTTTATTGTTTATGTGGCAATAATGCTCTCGGTCTTGTTCATGGAACTGTGCAAACACAGTCCCTGCCTCAAATAGCTTACAGTCTTAAAATACAGACAAGAGTGGGTGATAGGGATACAATGTATAAGGAAATTGGAGAAGGTGAGAATTGGAACATGTCTTTTACTTCCTCATTCATTCTTTATTTACAAATCTATCCCTATTGCCCCTCTACCTAACTATTGTTAGAGCTTTTATTTGATATTTTTAAAATCTGCCTTTATTTGCTCCCTCTTGCCATTAGTTCCCAAGCCAGTGAGGAGGACGGTCCTTCTATTTCTGTAATTCAGGGTCACTACCCACATAGTATGGTCACAGCCATGTTCGAAATGCTGATTGGTTAGAGTTGGAATATTTAAAGCAACCTATGGGAGTTAGGTGTCCAAAATCCCATTTTAAGATGAATGGATTCAAATCCCCTAAACTCCCCTGAAAATCCCAGCCTAGATACGTAGATACTTTGAGGAAATGCAGGTGAGGAATTAGACTTTGTCAAATATACACTGAGAAAAAACTGAAGAAATTGTATTAAAAGAGGTTTCTACTTACAGGTTCACTAGAAAGCCAGCCGTTCTGGGAAATTGTTCATAACAGCTGCTTGGAGAGCCATCCAATGAAACAAAAGAGTGCCACAAACCTAAGCCAATCCTTTTAAATACTGGAGAGGTAGAGTGTGTTGGTGTATATCACTCTGAGCAGAGCTCGGGCTTAACTATGCTGGATTTTCCTGCCAAGAGAAAGGATATCCATTTCATTCCCGCCATAATTAAACTAATGATGCAGAAGTAAAGGCAGTGAATGGTCGTATGACACTAATATTTTAAAGAGAATCTTACTTTAAAAGACATGAAAAGGAACACAAATATATGCTTATCAATATTCTGAAAAAGCACTAAAAGAGACAGGATTTTTATTAGGTTTTTATTAGGATTTTTATTATGAAAGAAGCAGTGTTTTCCATACATTCTTATTGTAGAACTTAAAAAAAGGGGGAAAAGACATACATGCCTCATAATGAAGGAGACATGTCTTTGTGATAAAATACAGTGCAGAAAATGTTCAAGAATGTTTGTCCTTATATAAAGATTATTACTGTGATGCTAGAAACGGCAGTTCGATCTTTGGTTACCTGCCAAAATATATAATTTCATGGTAGAAGAGTTTTTGACTTGTGGAAATGTGTGATGAGAAATTTTGGACTAAAAGGGCAATGCCATTAAAATTTTAAACCTTGGGGCTTGGATAGTATGTCAAGTTCTGGAATATTTAATTATATAAATGTAATTATATATTTGTAGCTCCAGTTACAAAAAATGGATAGAAAATAACAAAATGGGATTTGTTCTGGAAAAATGTAATCTGCAAAATTCAATCTAAAAAGAGCCCATCTATACTGTAATGCCAAGGAAGTAGTCTTAGAGCTGGAATGAGAGTGAACATCAAATTAAGATAGGGAAAGATTTCAAAAGTGTCTGAGTGAATTATGATCTTTAATCCCATTTCAAAAGAGACGTAGACATCTTACTGAAGTCTTACTGAACGCCAATAGGATTTAGGCTCCTAAATCACTTGGGGCTTATGAAAATTGTACTCGTGATCTTGAAATATGATTTGTGTTTTTTTTAAACAATATCTTTTTGAGCTGCCAGTTCCTAGGCATCATGTTGTTTTCACCAGAGTGCTCATGGTTCCTTTCTCTACGGTGTTGTTAGACTGCACCAAGAATGTTTCATACAGTTCTGGACACCTCATTACCAGAAAGATATTAACAAAGTGTTTAAATCCATGGAGGTATTGACCCATGGAGCAAAACATAAAAGAACTAACTAGATTAGCTAAATGCCAACTGAGGAATGATATGATCACTGCCTACAAGTATCTGAAAGAGAGAGGAATTATTTAAAGTAGGTCAAGTAGGTAAATCGAAGTAATGGGATGAAGTTAAACACAGGAAAATTTCGAATCAAATCATTGTTAATGGTGACATCTGTGGAATAATGTCCCAAGAGAAGGGAATGAACACCCATTGCTTCCATCATTTAGAACTGAACAGAACAAAGCATTTAAGAACGTAGGATAGGGAAGAGTGTTGCATGGGCATTTAGACAGACTAGATAATACAATAGGTTTCGTCAATTCCTAATGAATATGGTTCTAGTTGAATGATTTAATGCATGGGTAGCACAGAAGATAAAGTGAGACAAAGCATTAATTTTCTATAGACCAATGTAAATTTCTTACAAAAATAAATGTTTGCATCACTATTTTTATGAATATGGAAAGAACAAAACCAGATTGTATCTCATTGTCCTTATTAAAAAAAATGTAACACTATATTCTTTTTTCTTCTTCTTCCAAGATTTCATTACCTTATCCATGGCACCCTGAAATAGTTGATGTTCAGCTTTTTACCATTGGGTCCTTGGCAATAGTTGCTTTTCCAGGAGAGCTGACGTATGTACTATTTTTACTCTTATTTTGTATAACAAAGCAGACAGTTTTTATATCTAAAGAACTCATAGTACTTGTTATGCATATTTTTTATGGGAGGGATATAAAGCCAGAAACTACCTTATCACTGGTACAATGTGATATAAAGCCACTGTATGTCAATGTCCATTCTAAGGTTCTAATGCAGGTGCATTTTTGTGTGTGTGAGCATGTGTGCAGTCTTTAACTGGGTACATGGGGATTCCCTCTTCCCTATTTTTAGACCAGCAGTTGCTGATCTATAGTTGAGGTTGAAACTAGCTTCCCATTCTTATAGCTGATCAACTTTTTTGACAGAACCATTTTCCATCAGAAAATGTAGTTTCAATTCAATGGACAAAATTAGGAAAATTCTAGACCTCAGCCAGGGCCTGCATGATATCACATGTAGCTGATAAATTATTTATAGTCTCTTTTCCACATAGTGATGGTGATTTCTAAATGCCAAACTGTTGTAAAGGGGTGGATTCTTTTATTGGCTCTAAATATACAGATAGTTCAGGTGAGATTCAGCAGAGCATCCAGGTTTTGGGAGCCTTGTGTGATCCAAACCTTTCCTACTGATGCTCGTCCACAGTGATTCCAACTCACCTTGCATAGATTCATAGATTCATAGATACTAAGGTCAGAAGGGACCATTCTGATCATCTAGTCCGACCTCCTGCACAGCACAGGCCACAGAATCTCACCCCACCCACTCTATGAAAAACCTCACCTATGTCTGAGCTATTGAAGTCCTTAAATCATGGTTTAAAGACTTCAAGGAGCAGAGAAGCCTCCCTCAAGTCACCCATGCCACAGAGGAAGGCGAAAAAACCTCCAGGGCCTCTCCAATCTGCCCTGGAGGAAAACTCCTTCCCGACCCAAATATGGCAATCAGCTAAACCCTGAGCATATGGGCAAGATTCACCAGCCAGATACTACAGAAATTCTTTCCTGGTAACTCAGATCCCATCCATCTAATATCCCAACTCAGGGGATTTGGCCTATTTACCCTGAATATTTAAAGATCAATTACTTACCAAAATCCCATTATCCCATCATACCATCTCCTCCATAAACTTATCGAGTAGAATCTTAAAACCAGATAGATCTTTTGCTCCCACTGCTTCCCTTGGAAGGCTATTCCAAAACTTCACTCCTCTGATGGTTAAAAACCTTGGTCTGATTTCAAGTCTAAACTTCCTGGTGGCCAGTTTATACCATTTGTTCTGTGTCCACATTGGTGCTGAGCTGAAATAATTCCTCTCCCTCTCCTGTATTTATCCCTCTGATATATTTATAGAGAGCAATCATATCTCCCCTCAACCTTCTTTTAGTTAGGCTAACAAGCCAAGCTCCTTAAGTCTCCTTTCATAAGACAAGTTTTCCATTCCTCGGATCATCCTAGTAGCCCTTCTCTGTACCTACTCCAGTTTGAATTCATCCCTTTTAAACATGGGAGACCAGAACTGCGCACAGTATTCTAGGTGAGGTCTCACCAGTGCCTTGTATATGGTACTAAAACCTCCTTATCCCTACTGGAAATGCTACTATCTCCTGATGCATCCCAAAACCACATTAGCTTTTTCACAGCCACATCACATTGGCAGCTCATAGTCATCCTATGATCAACCAATACTCCAAGGTCCTTCTCCTCTTCCGTTACTTCTAATTGATGCGTCCCCAACTTATAACTAAAATTCTTGTTATTAATCCCTAAATGCATAACCTTACACTTCTCACTATTAAATTTCATCCTATTACTATTACTCCAGTTTATAAGGTCATCCAGATCCTCCTGTATAATATCCCAATCCTTCTCCGAATTGGCAATACCTCCCAGCTTTGTATCATCTGCAAACTTTATTAGCACACTCCCACTTTTTGTGCCAAGGTCAGTAATAAAAAGATTAAATAAGATTGGTCCCAAAACCGATCCTGAGGAACTCCACTGGTAACCTCCCTCCAACCTGACAGTTCACCTTTCAGTAGGACCCGTTGCAGTCTCCCCCAATTCCTTATCCACCTTTTGATGTTCATATTGATCCCCATCTTCTCCAATTTAACTAATAATTCCCCATGTGGCACGGTATCAAATGCCTTACTGAAATCTAGGTAAATTAGATCCACTGCATTTCCTTTATCTAAAAAATCTGTTACTTTTTACTGTTACCTTGCACTTCAGTATATCACACTTTCTCTACATTACTGGAGTTTAACATTACTATCATAATACTTCACAGGACAATGTCTGGACGGAGACTACGAGAAGCTATTAAAAGTGTAAGTTACTGGCTAAAAACTTGAAGAGAACTTTTCTAGATTGCAGAGTTTATGGAACCTTTATTCTCTTGCCTCATACTGATGTTGTTCCTTGGGTGTAGCTGGAAGGTGTAATTTCCTACTTGAGTAGACCTACCCTTTCAAGCTGTGATTGACCTAGTGCACAAAAATAGAAATATAGCTGCAGCGGCATGAGTAGCGGCATTGACTGACATTGACTAACTGCCTGAGTACATACCTAGAGTTTTAGATGAGATTGTACTCAGGGCGGCTGGCCCCTCCTGTCACTAGCAACGTGGTGGCTAGTCTTCTGTTTTTAGCATGCTAGATCCCATTGAACTAGTGTAGGTGTGTCTTCTGAAGCTGGAGCTTACATCTCCAGCTCCAGTGTAGACATCCTTTTGGTCTCACATATTATGAAGGTATTTTTTAAAGTTAGTTGTATATCTAATACAGGGGCAGGCCACTTTTTGGCCTGAGGGCCGCATCGGGTTTCAGAAATTGTATGGAGGGCTGGTTAGGGGAGGTTGTGCCTCCCAAAACAGCCAGGTGTGGCTTGGCCCCTGCCCCTATATGACCCCCCCTTCTTCTTTCCCCCTGACGGCCCCCCGGGACCCCTGCCCCCATTCAACCCTCATGTTCCCCACTCTCTGACTGCCCTGCCCCCTATCCACACCCCCACCCCCTGAACACCACCCCGATCTCCCCTGCCCTCTATCCAACCCCCCTCCCCCGTTCCCTGCCCCCTTACCGCACTGCCTGTAGGATTGGCAGCACTACAGCACTACAGCACTACAGCCGCACTGCCCGGCTGGAGCCAGCCACACCACCGCACAGCACAGAGCAGTGGTCAGGCCGGGCTCTGCCGCAGCTCTCAGCCCCACTGCCCAGAGCATTGCGCCGGTGGCACAGTGAGCTGAGGCTGCGGGGGAGGGAGGACAGCCGGGGAGGGGCCGAGGGCTAGCCTCCTAGGCGAGGAGCTCAGGGGCCAGGCAGGAGGGTCCCGCGGGCCAGATTGACCACCTCTGATCTAATACCTATCTATCAATCAGCATACCCGACCTCCCAATATGGCAATAAATAAGGCCATCCAAACAAAACATGGGTGAAATCTTGGCCCCACTGATATTAATGGGAATTTTGCAATTGATTTCACTGGAGCCAAAATTTCACCACTAACTCTTATCAGTGTGGTGCCACCGTGAGAATGATTAGAAACACTGTGACAATCAGAACGTTATCCATCCATCATACTGAATATTATTTTTATTAATCTTATTAATGACCACAGAAATGTCAACACCTTCTTCTCTGACCAACATAGCTACAACAATACTAAATAGAAAGTATAACATGTGATGGATATAATTGTATATTTAATATTTATTAAAGTAATTGTGTATTTGTTCCCATCTTTCTTAGGAATTTGAATCCCATGGGACCCAGGGAATGAATGTCGTAATTGCAGGCTTGTGCAATGTTTATACTCATTACATTACTACTTATGAAGAATACCAGGTAAACAAAATAGCTCTAATATAGGACAAAGATGTTTACAGGACATGTTTAACATGCGTTTTTACTTTTCAGTGATAATTTTCACTGAAGTTTAGATGCCTGTGGAATAATTTTTCTTTTTCACAAAGAAATAAAAACAGCAGCAACAACAAATCTGTGGAAGAAATGCAGTGATCTTTTAATCTCTTTTGCAGGCTCAACGATATGAGGCAGCATCCACCATTATGGGCCACACACTCTTTCTGCTTATATTCAGTTGTTCAGAGGACTGGCCAAGGCTATTGCTACGGTAATAAAGATCATTTGAATCCAGTGTACACTTTCATATTTATATATTCTTTAGAAGTGAGGTTTACATAATTTTTCTATCCTATTATTTTAAATGCCATGGTCCTGATTCTCTGATCTGATCTAACTGCTGTATTGCTCTGGCAGTGCAAAATCACCAGAAACCAGCCTAATCAGCTCCCTGGGAATTTCCCTTCAGTAAACAGAATCTCCAGCTGGTACAGAAGCAGCATGGTAGCTCTATGTGTCCCAGCTCCTGGCCCTGCCATGAGGGTGATGTCAGCGTTGCTGGAAAAGTCTCTGCACTCTGACAATTCCTGGCTGCTAAAACAACCCTGTTGATCTGTGGACAGCTGCATGTACGTTAGATCAGCCCTTAAGCTGTTGCAGCTTTTGCTTGGGGCTGAACAGGATGCTAGCTAGAGCAAGAACAGAGGAGCTGCAACTTGGTGTAAAGTCATATGGAGATAAGATCGAAGAATGAAGTGGTGCTGAAAGTGGCATATAAACAAGAACCCTCTCACTTTTTTGGGTCACTTTCTTATTCTTGGCATTACAGCCAATTAGAGTCATTGTAGTTAATTAAAAAGACACATTTGACTTCTTGGATTTTGTGAAATACATCATCATCTGTATATGATGTTTTGTCACAATTGTTCACAGTAGAATTGACAAACAATATTTCTGCTTATTAAACAAATGTTCTTTTTCCCTAGAATACAGTTCAGGATCTGCCAAATGGTCCAGAGCCACCATTCATCAGCATAACCAACATGACTTTGTTACCTGGTGTTCTTGCTGACGTTGCACCAATCAATAAAAAATTTGGGGATGTATTACAGGAAGTACAACCACAGTACAGAGTGGTAAGGCTGTCTGGGGAAATATCATTTATTTACTACTAGTCTGAATACTTGTCAGATTCTTAACCATCTTCTTAATTAGTGTGGGATCTCTATAGAGACATAGGGCCAAATTCTGCTTTTGGTTACACTGATGTTAATCAAAATTTACATCAGGATATATAAGAGCATAATCTGACCCGTGATATCTAGACTAAGTAATCTGGAGCTTGGTTGTGATAGCAACTCAGTTTACCTCTGCGTGAGTTGCAAGAAAAAGTGAAACTGAAATAAAATTATAATAAAAGCAAATGAGAACTGAATAAGTGTTCTGATGTTTATATAGCTGACATGAATGTCAAAATGCTCCTTTTCTTCCTTATTCTTTATAGCAATAAACCAAACATGCCCCTTGAATATGAAATTCACATATGAATGAATTACTGAGTAAAGAGTGTGCTTCTGAGAATGGATAATCACATCAGTGTTTTTATATTAAGGTTATTTGTCCTTATTCAGAGCAACAATATAGATATAGATATCCTATCTGCCAATGTCTGAATACGGAATGCAGCTAAAATCAGTGAATAAAAAAAGAGCCCTTGACATCTCTCTATGAAGGAGAATCTTCTTCTTTCTAAACATAAAATGAGGATTCACTGTGAAGTAGCAATTGTTGCGTTATAATGTTTTGAAACAGAAATCTGATTGTCCTTTGATATACTTGCTTTGGAATCTGAATAAGATAAAATGTCATAAGGATTAATTATTTTAAATACTTGACAAATTAGATGATAAGATATTCAGAACAAGGGTCGTGTCATCTTATTTGCATACTCCTGGGTGTAATAAAAGCAAGTGGAAGGTGGGAAGCAGCTACAATGTAGTACTTTAACCTTAAAATCCCACCTTCTTTTTTTTAATAGAGCAACTTAATGTCACATAATAGAATTCATCCAGCGGACAAGAGAGATGGAATGTTAAGGCACTGTACATAGTGGAATTCACGATAAAAAAAATCTACAATCCAATAGCAACTATTAAAATAATACAGAAATGTTAATAAAGATGTCTTAAATCATTGATTTTACTATATAACATATAGTCCACTCTCAAAATAAATTCTAACATTTCCTCAGGGAGAAGTTGCTGAAGCAACTTTTGTAGGTGCGAACCCCAGGAATTCTGCTCAGAACACTGTAAGTATAATTAAATTATGTTAAATTTTTCTATTCTTTCACAATGGCTAATGTTTAATTATTGTTCTGCTTGCTTACATGGAGGATTTTGAGCTGCACCCTTCTAAAGAAAGATAAGGAGAAGCGAGAGAGAGTAAAATGAGAAATAGAGGGGGGAAAAAAAGCAAATGGCATGGAGATAGACTAGGTCAGACATGGAAAGAGAAAAATAGGCAGAGATGTTAGGCCTGCTCTACACCAGAAAATTAGGTCAGCATAACTGTCTCTCAGGAGTGTGTAAAATCCACACTTTTGACTGGTGTCGTAAAGCCAACCTAAGACCCTATGTAGACAGCATTAGATTGACAGAAGAATTCTTGCATCTTCCTCTCGGGAAGGTGGATTACTTACAGCGAGGGGAGAGCCCCTCTCTTTGGTGTAGGTAGTGTCTACACTGACGTGCTACAGTGGCACAGCCATAGTAGCACAGCTGTGCAGCGATAGTGTTTTAAGTGTAAACATATCTTTACAAACACACACACGCGCGCACACACACACCTCTCAGAGAAGAAAATATTATTTGAGCTCTATTATTTTATTTCGGTGGCCAGTTGGATTAGTTGTAAACTGCAGGGAAGAGTCACTGAAGTTTATAAGTTTATAAACAATGATTCTTGCATATTATACTAAAACTATCATACTATAACTATGCATTTACACTAGGATGAATACTGCACATTAAATAATACATCCCAGATAAACTCTTCATTTTAGAATGTTTATAAATCACAACCAATGATATAGGTAAAGTATCCTAAATATAATTTTCTAAACTTCCTGTAACTAAACACCCATTGAAGGTTCCTATTGGGTCATATAAAAACATGTTCACCCTGTTGGTACTTACATGACTTACTGACTTCAGCATATTCTTTGGGGTCTTACATTACTAGAAGCTCTTTGATTGTAAAGTTCCAGCTTGGAAGTTTGTCCAGCTAAGGGGATTTTGAGCATTGAATAGGAAAAACTGCACAAAGTTCAGTCCTAGATAATTCCTGACCTCTTCATACCATGTGAGTCAAAATTGCACATATGAGCAATGCAGAAACCTTTTCTCTACGTTCTGATACAATTTAATGCAAGTCCAAGCTTTCATTCTCAGAATCAAAGTAAGTTCAAAATGTTAACGTTTTTTAAAATAGAGAACAGACATGTCATATTGGTTATTTTTACTGGAAATTTGTTAAATACCATATATTTTGCAGTCTTCTTGCTATGAATGTGTCCTTTATTATACCCTACATTATATGTACAGCCTAGTCTTGTTACGTTTTGCCAATAAAAAGTTAAAACAAAGAAAAAAATCTGTTCTTCAATTTAAGTTAAGCACTAGAAAGCTTACATGATTGGTCATTCAGTATCTGACTAGTTATATTAATTTTATTCCAGACTCACCAAACCTTCCTTACAGTAGAGAAATATGAGAATATTTCAGGAAATTGGCATGTAATGTATAATGATGCCTCCTGGGATACCAGGTGAGTAACTTCCCCGGGACTGACTCTTTCACAAATTCCACTGAGTATTAAGGATTCAGTGAACTGCTTATAAACGGGGTGGCTCTACCAATTTTGCCACCCCAAGCAGTCGCCACTGAATTGCTGCCGTGCCTGGAAGAGCGGCGGAGCTGCCGCCCAAAAGCTGCTGCCGAATTGCCGCTGCGGGACACGGACTGCCGCCCCATTCTGATGCCGTCCCAAGCACCTGCTTGGAAAGCTGATGCCTGGAGCTGGCCCTGCTTATTAAAACCCCAGGGACCATGTTCTGGGACTCTTTTGCATTTTCCTCAACGAGGTGTACGCTAACACTGTAAGACTGTTAATTGCACACACACATTCTGACTAGCCACTGTCTCATGCACAGTACCCCAGTGTAGTTTATGCCTATCCTTGTAGAAAAGAGTAACCTGCACGCACTCTGGAGATACTTGAGCTATGGCTGTGTCGGTAAAATGCTCAGATCACAGCCCCCAGACCTGCCTTTGAACATCAGCAGAAGGTCTGTGAAGCAGCCTTCTTTTTAGGTTGGAATGCAGGGAGCAGAATCAGAGTTGGAACCATTCTGCCTTGTGAATTCCCCTTCTGGATGTGACTTTCCTTTAATGTATATAAACAAGAGGCAGATTTTAGAATTATTCACAATTACTGTATAACCATGATGAATTACTCACAATTACTATCAATAGTGTGGAATGTAAGATAATTGAATAATTACTGTAAAAACAATGGGTAGAACTACCTCCTTCTGCAGAATGAATTCATTGTTTTAATAATTTTTAATTAAATACTGCATTTTGCACTATAGTACTTGTAAAGTAACTTATATGGACTAAAAAGGTTGCCTCAAGCCCAGTCATTGAGATGCAAGATGTTGGTTCACTAGAAAGTCAAAAATCTTTGTTCTCTGCACAGGACTTGGTTTAGGGGTGACTTTATGCAGCTTTTGTACTTTCCATATTCTGGGGCTGCCTGCCTGGAGGCCAGCTGGCCCATGGCATAAATTAGAGCAACCTCAGGGCTGCTTAACTATATGAGGATGCTGGTCCAGCAGATGAACATAGCTGAATGACAAAGGCTTGGCCACATTGCCTCTGCACCAGGTGATACAAAATGGAGGGGATTGCATAGTGTTGCTATGCCAGCTTTATGCTACATTGGGATTTGCTTTTGCCATGGGAATTCCCAGCAGTGGGATCCACAAACTTTGTATTCTTTTGTATTCAGTAAAGTGATGCAAGCAAGCCATAACATGATAGACAATTAGGCCTGTGGAGTCTTGAGATCTGGCCACAAAACTTTAGGGCTTTTGATATTGTGAGTTTCTGCCTGAGATATATCCTCACATTCCCTAGCCCCAGTACATTATAGAATAGTAACACACTGTACAGAGTTAGGCAGTGGAGATCATTCAATTTTGGTGTTACCATGTCCTTTTCCATGGTGGAAATGTAACAAAAGCCAGCTCTCCTTAAGCCAGAACTTTCATTTTTTGAATACTGTCGTCTGTATGGGAAAGTCTATTGTACATGATGTCAGTGACACTTGGCACACGCTGAGTTGAAAGTAAATTTAAAAATGGCATTTTAAAAGAATCCACCTCTAGAGACTAATTTGTGGTTTTGTACAACCTTATGCAGAGCTCTCACCAATACAGCACTGAGAATATACAACTAAATCTTATTTCATCTTAAGGAAAATCATGGTGTGAACCAACTTGACAAAACCCATTTTTGTTAAAGCATTTTTATTACATTTTCTAAACAATTTGTATTTAATGTATGGAAATTTCATGGAGATAGTACTATCTGGCTCTCACGTAGAGCTTTTCATCCAGAGAGCTCACAGTGGTTTGCAAAGTCACATAAATATCATTATGCCCATTTTACAGCTGGAGAAGTGACTTGCCCAAGATCACTTAGTAGGTCAATGGCAGAGCTAGGGCTAGAACCCACATCTCCCAATTCCTAGTCCAATGCCCCATTCACTGGTCCACATTGCCTAAGAGTTGGATATTAAAAAGAGGATATAAAAGGTTTCTACTAACACTGTTATTTTTGGGAAAAGCGTTTAGTGGCTCTGATATGTGGAGAAATTTCATTTAAAAAAAAAGCGGGGGGGGCAGTAGAAATCAAATGTGTGGTAGGCCGTCAGCCTTATGGGGAATGCATGTATCAGGAAGAAAAGATAGTGTGGCTTTTTAGAGCTATAATCAGTAGAGCTAATAATGTTAAGATACATAGAAAGAATACAGAAGGGTTGTTTATCAGATCCTTGTTCAAAGAAGTAATTGCCTAATCTGATTAAAAACCGATGACTTATTTACCTCAGTCTCCTAAACATCAGTAAAAGGATGGATCCCAAAAAGGATTTCAGGATCCTATGATGTTGGAGATATTCCAATAAAAACACTTTACACTTCAAAAGTAGAGAGACAAAGTTCCCAGTATAACAGACTTACATCAGTAGATTCTGCTTCTCTGAATTTATGATGGCTTCTTCCTGGTAGTGCATAATTTTCTCTGTCTGAGTGCAACCAATCGCTTTCTGAATCTGATCTGGTACCCAAAGGACACTGATATTAAATCCACTGTCTCCTGAGACAGCTTCTGACACACTTTAGTAGCATACATAACAGCACTAAACTGGGAGTTTTAGGAGATGGAAATCATGCCTGTGTTTATGGAATACAAACTGACACGCCCCTTTCTACCAGAGGTTATTCTGGCCTTTCCAGTGTATCTATGTATTTTGGGGGTTAGGGGGATTGTGTAGCTCTCTTATGTTGTCACAATATATTAGGATCCCCATTTCTGTAGGTTTTCCTCCTAATATAATCTACTCAGATAAAGGTAGTGCTGTGTTTCATTACTTGTCAGTATTATTTATAGGTTTCAGAGTAGCAGCCGTGTTAGTCTGTATTCGCAAAAAGAAAAGGAGTACTTGTGGCACCTTAGAGACTAACAAATTTATTAGAGCATAAGCTTTCGTGAGCTACAGCTCACTTCATCGGATGCATTTGGTGGAAAAAAACAGAGGAGAGATTTATATACACACACACAGAGAACACTAAACAATGGGTTTATCATACACACTGTAAGGAGAGTGATCACTTAAGATAAGCCATCACCAACAGCACGGGGGGGAAAGGAGGAAAACCTTTCATGGTGACAAGCAGTTAGGCTAATTCCAGCAGTTAACAAGAATATCAGAGGAACAGTGGGGGGTGGGGTGGGAGGGAGAAATACCATGGGGAAATAGTTTTACTTTGTGTAATGACTCATCCATTCCCAGTCTCTATTCAAGCCTAAATTAATTGTATCCAGTTTGCAAATTAATTCCAATTCAGCAGTCTCTCGTTGGAGTCTGTTTTTGAAGCTTTTTTGTTGAAGTATAGCCACTCTTAGGTCTGTGATCGAGTGACCAGAGAGATTGAAGTGTTCTCCAACTGGTTTTTGAATGTTATAATTCTTGACGTCTGATTTGTGTCCATTCATTCTTTTACGTAGAGACTGTCCAGTTTGGCCAATGTACATGGCAGAGGGGCATTGCTGGCACATGATGGCATATATCACATTGGTAGATGCGCAGGTGAACGAGCCTCTGATAGTGTGGCTGATGTGATTAGGCCCTATGATGGTATCCCCTGAATAGATATGTGGACAGAGTTGGCAACGGGCTTTGTTGCAAGGATAGGTTCCTGGGTTAGTGGTTCTGTTGTGTGGTGTGTGGTTGCTGGTGAGTATTTGCTTCAGATTGGGGGGCTGTCTGTAAGCAAGGACTGGTCTGTCTCCCAAGATCTGAGAGAGCGATGGCTCGTCCTTCAGGATAGGTTGTAGATCCTTGATGATGCGTTGGAGAGGTTTTAGTTGGGGGCTGAAGGTGATGGCTAGTGGTGTTCTGTTGTTTTCTTTGTTGGGCCTGTCCTGTAGTAGGTGACTTCTGGGTACTCTTCTGGCTCTGTCAATCTGTTTCTTCACTTCAGCAGGTGAGTATTGTAGTTGTAGGAATGCATGATAGAGATCTTGTAGGTGTTTGTCTCTGTCTGAGGGGTTGGAGCAAATGCGGTTATATCGTAGCGCTTGGCTGTAGACAATGGATTGAGTGGTATGATCTGGATGAAAGCTAGAGGCATGTAGGTAGGAATAGCGGTCAGTAGGTTTCCGATATAGGGTGGTGTTTATGTGACCATCGCTTATTAGCACCGTAGTGTCCAGGAAGTGGATCTCTTGTGTGGACTGGTCCAGGCTGAGGTTGATGGTGGGATGGAAATTGTTGAAATCATGGTGGAATTCCTCAAGAGCTTCTTTTCCATGGGTCCAGATGATGAAGATGTCATCAATGTAGCGCAAGTAGAGTAGGGGCATTAGGGGACGAGAGCTGAGGAAGCGTTGCCTGCTTGTCACCATGAAAGGTTTTCCTCTTTTCCCCCCCTGCTGTTGGTGATGGCTTATCTTAAGTGATCACTCTCCTTACAGTGTGTATGATAAACCCATTGTTTCATGTTCTCTGTGTGTGTGTATATAAATCTCTCCTCTGTTTTTTCCACCAAATGCATCCGATGAAGTGAGCTCTAGCTCACGAAAGCTTATGCTCTAATAAATTTGTTAGTCTCTAAGGTGCCACAAGTACTCCTTTTCTTTTTATTAATTTATAGTATGTCTATGCTTAGCATTCTAATAATAATTCCAGAAAGCAAATAATGCTACAAACAAGGAATCTCTCCTTTTGAGTAACAAAATTTAAAACATTTAATAAAATTTCTATGAAAATTCCCACAAACTTGAAAGAGAAACTTCAATAACATACTCACTGTTACAATACTGAAAAGACTGGGTACCATCACACCCTTACTTTTGCTAGTGCACAAATAAACACAATAAGTAAAGAGGTAAGATGCTGTAAACCACTATGAACTCCATGTATATTTAAGGGAAGCATTTCCAGTTACAGTATTCCAGAATAATGGTCCTATTTAATCACACATGCGGACAGAGAGCATACATCTCTGACATCCATACCATTTAGGATTTAGGACACCAGGTCAATGGATAGATGTTTATTATTGTTCTTTATCGGTAGCACTGAGAATCCCAGGATCCCATTGTGCTAGGTTCTGTACAAAACTGAACAAAAAACAAGGTTCCCACCTCAAAGAGATTATAATCTAAGTACAAAATAAGACACAACAGATTTTGACAGTCGCAATAGACAAGACAAGGAGGAATGAATATAGAGATAAACTAATCTATTTATAAACCCATTGGGGCTAGCTGGAAAAAAAACAATTCTGTTTCACAAAAAAAATTTAGAGGTTTTGAAATTGTTTTTATTCTGATGTAGAATGAAAATGAGACCTTTCAATAAAATTTGTGAAAAAGCATTGTGGGGTGTGTGTGTGTGTGTGTGTGTGTGTGAGAGAGAAATAGCTAATAGGCTCTCACCTCGGATGTGGGAAACCTGCCTGATTTAGAGCAGAGCCTTAAACCTGGGTCTCCTACGCCCCCCAGTGAGTGCCCTCACACTGGGCTATTTGGGGGTCTTACTCTCACACCAGAAACTCCATCTTACAAAAAGTTCCCAACAATTTTATTTGTCAAAATAGATACATAAAACATTTTGACAGAAACAAGTATTGTCAGCATTTTGGGGACTAGCTCTGTTCCCCATAGGACATGCATCCCTGTTGAGACACATTGGTGGGGGCAGTGGGAGGAAGTTTTGCTCTTGTCTGATGTATATAGCACATGCTCTATGGTTAAAAAACTTCAGGCTCCAGTTATATCAGCCTAAAGCGGTTCAGTTTCCTGAGCCCATTTTAGCAATAAACATGAGGAAGGGGATGTGTGATTCTGGCGCAGGTCTAGGACTCATCTTATTTAGGTTCAATTTCCGGCTCTTTCACAGATTTTGCCTGACCTTTCACAATTTTCTTGCTCATCTGTGCCTCAGTTCCTCTTTTGTTAAATGGAATAATAATTTCTCATCTGACAGGGGAGTTTTGAGGGTTAATTCATTAATATGCAATAAACATGATAATGATGTTGGGAGGTGCTCATTTAAGACACTATGGGAGCCACATAATTACCTAGACAGAAATACTTTTTACCTACAGAAATAACCACTTATTTGTCATTTAGTGTTCCCTGGTGTATTTCATTGTTGTGCATTGTGTTATTAACAAAACAACAAAAATAAAAACACAGTAATTAAAAAAAAAATCACAGAATCCTCTTGGACAAATGGAGCCGGAGTGAATTAGTTAGTGTCTGTCACTTAACTTGTAGTAAAAATATTTCTGTTATATAATGATTTGGGCATTCAGATATGTTTAATTCAGCCAATTAGAGATCTTGGCTGACTATTGCAATACACATTAACATGGATTATATTTTTTAACCTGTAGTTTATTATTTTTCCATTAGATTTTACTGGACCAAAGGATTGTTTGGCCGCAGCAAGGCCAAAGTAGATGGCATATTCCAAGTTCAACTGAACCAGGGTTCTACAGAATACAATACTTTGGGCACTACAAGTTCAAACCAAATCTGAAGCCAGCTCAGATTTATCCATTCAATGGCACATCTTCAGCATTTGAAGTTGTAAAATTGGAGCTACTTTCTCCTTGGGGAAAAAAGGTTGCTTCATAGGAATAGTGTGCATGTTCCTGATTTTATATAAATATATAATTTGGAATTGTTGTTAGAGTACCAGTAATTCAATCTTGTTCTTGTTCTTTGGAATGATTTTCTCTATTTGATCTTCAGTCCTCCTTGGCTGTTCTGATTATTTCCATTCTGGTTGCTCAGGTCCAGCCCTGTTATCGTTGCAATCAACTCCCACTCTAATAATGATTCACCATCTTTTTAAAGTCATCGACTGCACTTAATTTTCATTCCTTATTTCATATAGCGCACTCAGAAAGAGTTGTTTCCTAATGGGGGTTATTTCAGACAATCCAGTCCATATAATACGGTGACCACAGGCATGCGTACGGGTTGGCCGGGTGTTCCCAGGCACACCCTAATTCAGGGGTCGGCAACCTATGGCACACGAGCCGAAATTTAATGGCGCGCTGCTGCCTGCTGGGTCCCAGCCACCAGCCCTGCTCAGCCTGCTGCGATCCCAGGCCGGGACCCCAGCAGCAGCAGTGAGCCATTAAAAATCCTGCCCCCCCGGCCCCGCTCTTCTCCGCCCCCCCTCCTCCGTCCGGGGCAGGGTGAAGAAGCTTGGTCCTGCCAGCTGCTGCTGCAGAGCTGGTAATTTCCCCTCCCCCACCTCTTCCCCAGCGCGCTGGGTTCCTGCCCCTCATCCTCTCGCTCACAGCTGCCGATCACCTGGTGGCCCTTGCGAGGTGGGGGGAGAAGCGGGTAGCCGCAGCACGCTGGCTGCTCCGGGGAGGAGGCGGAGAAGAGGTGGGACAGGGCTGTGGGGAAGGGGGTGGGAATCAGGGTATATCCCCTCCAGCCCCCTGCTATGAGCCGTTCTGGGCAGGGGGCTGGGAGCACCCCCATGACTCCAGCCCGAGCCCTCTGCCCTGATCCCTACACCCTCCCACACACACCTCTGACCCCTGCACCCCCCTCACACACATCCAGCCCTCTGCCTGACCCCTCCACCCCCCATGATGCCAGCCCTGACTCCAGCATCCTGACACATACCCAGCCCCTTCACACTCCATGCCCTGACTCCTGCACCCCCTCACGTGCCCCCAGCCCTCCGCCCTGACTTCTGCACCCTCCTCACACTCCCTTAACTCCCTACCCTAAGTCCTGCAACCCCCCACACATACCCAGCCCCCCCATGCCCTAACTCTTGCACCCCCCACCTTCCCACCCCCACCCTGAGCACCAAAAGGGAGCTCCTGCAACCTACCTCACATTCCCACCTGCACCCCTCGCACTAAATGGAGCTGCCCAGGTAAGCACTCCACACCCCAACCTCCTGCCCCAACGCTGAGCCCCCTCCCTCACTCTAGCTCCTGGCCAGACCCTACACCCCAACCCCCAGCCTGCTCCTTCACCCCCAGCCCTGTGCTCAGTGCACTCCCACTCTCAGCTCAATGCAGAGAGAGAGGAAGAGAATGGGCTAGAACCAGGGAGAAGGTAGGTACCCACTCTATGTGGGCAGGGCTGGGATCCCAGATGGGCAGCAGGCTGAGTGAGCAGGGCCGGCAGCTGGGACCCTGGCTAGCAGGAGCCAGCGGATGGAATCCCAGGCCGGCAGCAGCTGAGTGGCAGTGGGCTGAGCTGCTCAGCCCACTGCTGGTCTGGGGTCCCGGCCGCCGGCCATGCTCATCACACTGCCAGTCTAGGGCTCTGACTGCCGCCCCTTGCCAGCCGAGGTCCCGGCCACAGGCCCCACTCAGCCTTCTGCCGGCCTAGGTGAACGTAACCCCAGGCTGGCAGCGGGCTGAGTGGGCCGGTGGCATAAGATCAGCATTTTAATTTAAATTAAATGAAGCTTAACTTTACATACAACAATAGTTTAGTTTATATAATATATAGACTTAGAGAGAGAGAGACCTTCTAAAAAAACTTTAAAATGTATTACTGGCACTTGAAACCTTAAATTAAAGTGAATAAATGAAGACTCAGCACACCACTTCTGAAAGGTTGACGACCCCTGCCCTATGTCTCCAAAAAAAAAAAAAAGGGGGGGGGCTTTGCATTTTAATTAATTGCATGATACGCTCTTTAGTTTTAAAATATGGATTGTTGTATTATGCAATAAGCGCTGAATTGCATAATATACATGTTGTAGAAATGTATAGAAAGCCCACGTTCACTCGCAGCATGCTTCCCCACTACTGCGGAACCGCATTACCATTGGTCCTCCCCTCCCCACCCTCCAACTACTATTCTACAAATTCTTTGCCCTATATAAGCGGGGTGTCAGGCGTGCCCAGCTCAGTGTCTAGAGTACTTGTGGCACCTTAGAGACTAACAAATTTATTAGAGCATAAGCTTTCGTGAGCTACAGCTCACTTGCATCCGATGAAGTGAGCTGTAGCTCACGAAAGCTTATGCTCTAATAAATTTGTTAGTCTCTAAGGTGCCACAAGTACTCCTTTTCTTTTTGCGAATACAGACTAACACGGCTGCTACTCTGAACCAGTGTCTAGAGTGTTTGTAATCTTTGTCACGTGTATTCTACTGAAATAGCATAACAATATGGATCGTTTTGGTTGTTAAGAAAAGGAGCAGACAAACTGAATTATAATGAATGTGCTGATAGTAGTGCAAATACCTCAGACTCCTCAGTTTAGAACTTACATGAAGATAATGCCGCCACCAGTTCCAATGCGTGCAATAAACTGAGTAATGGCCAACAGAAACAGACTTTGTCTCTTAGTTCAGGTCAGTGTATTTCCTATTCAAAGCCATCAAACATTCCAGCTAATGACCTGGTTTGTGATATTCCAAAAATAGATTAGAATGCCAGTCTCAATTATCTAGACCGTCCTTATCACCCTAGATTGAGCATGTTTCCTAGAAGTAAAATAGGGAATAAACAAAGAAGTTTGCAGTCTGATTGGTATGAAAAGTATAGGTGGTTAGAATATAGCCCATCAAAGGACACAGCATTTTGCTTATACTGCCGTTTCTTCTTCTCTAATGATGCAGCAAACAAAGGTCACACTGATCCAGCATTTATTGATAAGGGATTCAGAAACTGGCATAAGGCTAATGAATATTTTAAAAACCACCAACTGTCAAAATTTCATGTGTTGAGCTGTTCTTCTGGTCAAGTTTTAATAAAGGGAAAACCATTGATGTATTGTTGGATGAGGGCAAGCAGGCTTATCTGTCTTAACAAGAAGAGAATGGTGCCATAACTGAAGTGTAATGGAGCGACTGATTGACATTGTCTGTATTTGGCAAAAGGTGGGAGACCATATCAGGGGTCACAATGAAAAAGCTGACAGTTTTGAGAAAGGGTTTGGTTTTCTAAATCTTGTCAATATGCTCCAAAAATATGATCCCGTGATGGCAAAGCATGTGCAACAATCTCCTCAAACGCTACCTATCCGAGTAGCCCTAAATGATTTAATTGTAGACTTGCACAACCGTTGTGCAACAAAAGATTGTGTCTTCACTAAATGGAAAAATGGTCTCAATAATTGCCAACGACACTACTGATCATGGGACACCATGAACAGATGTCCATTGTGGTGTGGTATTTTGAAAAAACATAGTCAGTTGACCATTTTGTGTCTGTTCAGAGACTATTAACAGTTGATGCTCAGTCTATTTTTGACCACTTTGACGTCCTTGGCATTCTTAAAATTGACTGGTCATCAGTGATGTCTGTCTGTTTGATGGCACAACTACTATGTCTGGATGTACTGCGGGAGTTCAAATGAAATGTAAAGAAAAAAACAGTGAAATACACTATGTACACTGCTATGCGCATTGCTTGAACCTCCTCCTAGTAGATGCATGAACTTCAAGTAAACGAAACAGAACTGTCTTTGATTTTTTTGGTGGTGTTCAGATTTTTATGCTTTCGTGGAGAGGAGCCCTGTGCTACATGCAGTAATGGAGAAGATTTCACAAGAAGTAGGATCCCAGTTGAAGACTTTGAAGTCCCTGTCAAACACAAGATGAGCATGCAGAGCAGAAACAGTGGCTGCTGTAAAACCAAAACTACTCTATCATTTTACAAGCTTTACAAGAGATTATTGAAACAACTTGCCTTGCTGACACTAAAATAAAAGTCAGGAGGGCCTTTATCAGGAACTAAATTCATTCAGTTCATCTTTGCCCTTTACATATGCACCCTATTCTCCAGATGGTGGAACAGTGAGTAAGGCTTTTCAAGCCTCCAGATCTCAACTTACTTACTTCAATGACGGGTGAAAAGCTTGTGTAACTCTTTGGCTGCGATGAGAAGTGGCCCAGAATATTTTAAGCTATTTTCAATGACAGTGTGAAATGTGTGTAGAGAATGATCACTCGATTCCTCCAGTTAAGAAGAGAAAAGTCCACTCATATTGTTGACTGCGTTTGAGTCCCAGCATCACTTTGTACAAAGAGGAGCAGGAGAGAATAACTTCATTTTAACCCACTCCTAGACTCAATGATTACCTGCAGCGACCAGCGATTTGAACAGGAGACTTGTAAAATTGTGACTGCAATGGGAAAACTGCTGAGCTTAGACATTGGCAGGGATGATATGAGAATCATTGCCAACAAATTTAAAATGTCCTTGGATGAGTTGGAAGCTGAAGTTGGATTGCTTTGGGGTTATGATGGATCTGTTCCTAAAAGTAGCACTATGAATACCACCAGAGAGTGGCTTGATTGGCTAAAGGAATCGGGATCGGTCTTCCATGTTCCAGGCCTTTACAAATCTATTCAATGCTTTGCAGTCTTATCTGTTACAAGCTGTTCATGTGAAAGAGCCTCTTCGTAACTAGCACATGTAGAAACAAACTAAGACCTACAATGTCCCAATAGTGCCTCAACTCACTAATGATTTTGTACCTTGAACAGATTGGCTTCGTCAGTTATTACAGTGATCTGATTGAAGAATTTAAGTCCATAACACTTGATGAGCGACGTCTCATTCTCTAGGACAGGAAGATGAACAAATTCATCTGTTTGGTCAATTTGGGTTAGCTCATTATGTGGTTGAAGATAAAGATCATGAAAATAGACTGTATCTTTGTATATGCCTGATTATCACTACAGCAAAATTGGATATTTTCTGTCTCATTTTTTGTGTATTTTTAAGTAAGTTTAGTTCTTATTTAAAAAAATTAGTTTAGTTAAGTTTTAATTTCTTTAATTTGTTTGATGAATAAAAATGTCATTTATGTTTGAGTATTCAAATAAATGTTCGCCTTTAAAACAAATTCTCTGGGTGCACACCTTAATGAAATGTGCTGGGCATGCCTATGACTGTTACGATCTGGACGAAACTTGTTGTGATAATAGTTAGTTCCCCACTTGAACAGAATGGGTCAGAATCTTTCCCAGCCTCAGCATCCACAGTTATATTTTCAGATTTGGGGGGCGGCCATGCTGAAATCCTTTCCCCCAAGCTGTAGCATTAGCTGTCTTGCTTTTTGTTTCTCTCTTCTCTCTCTCTCTCTCTCTCTCTCTCTCGTGTGAGTTTCCCTCCTTCCCCTATCCACCTAGTCATAATACCCCCAGTGCAACCTCTTCCCATGTGGTGGTAGTTTCTTGGCTGATTCTATTAGACCTTATTTTAGCTGTTGTCCCTTGAGTGTTTATTACAACTATCTTAAGCAAAGAGTGTTCACACATCAGTTTGAATGAGGTTTTAACTCAACCCAGAACAAGGTTTAACTCCGCTCACAATCACATATTATTAAGTAGAACTTCGAAAATTCACAGTGCATTGAAAAAAAAAAAACAGGCTATGAACCTAATCCACAATCACATGTTGCAAACAACTGGAAAAGTTAATTTCAAGGGAGACACTGGGGGAAACATTATTATATACTTCCTCATCAATGAGGTCTAGGAGAGCAATGATTTTCTTCTTAATGATTCTGTACAAAACCAGTTGGGTTATTTTTTATGGATGAATAGAAGCCTTAATTCCCTCTGTTAAAACCATTGTAAATCATAAGTGACTTCACTGAAATAAATGAAATTACAATGGGGGGAAACCAGTGTAAATAAGATGTGACTCAGACCTAGGATTTCTATATTCTGTACACTGAACTTGGAAGTTTTTTTTATTAGCTTTTTACAGAATCCTATTTTAGCAGTCAGCCAATGGTCTAAAGCAGGAAGAAGAGGGTCAACAAACCTAAATAAAATATTATCATACAATAAAACAATTGTAGTTTTTTTTAAAAAACTATCACATTATTTTCCAGAAACGTTACTTGTCAGTTATGTGCAGTTCAAAATTAGATGTTTTGTGTGGGCTTTCTGACCAAATCAAAGGAAGCCAGATTATTATTGCTATTCCTTAGTATTGCAGCAGCTCTTAGACTTGGGCCTGGATATGGGCCTTAATTTGTTAGGTGCTGTACAAACACACAGTAGAATGACCACCCCTGCTGCAAAGGGCTTACAACAAGTACCGCACAGGTGTGTGTGTTTTGGGGGGAGACCACAGTAAAACAAGTATGTTTTTGCACAGAGTATCTGTGTTCACAATGTAGCTCACCACCTGCCTCGCTTTCATCAACTGGCAAGGGCCTGTACGCATCATAGCTCATAATCTTACAGAGAGAGCTGAATAAGGTGGCAGCTTCACAAATTTATTTAGGGAATTTATTACATACAATAAGGGCAGTGTGGGATAAAGTCCTGAAGTTCTTGTGGATTAACAGGTAGCAAAGGCTGGCAATGTTGATGAAGCAAAGCTGATAATCAATGACACTATAAGATTACTGGTATAATAGGCGGAGTGTGGCTAAGTTTTGTAGGAACCTAACCCCCTCCAGCAAAAACATATATTTTATGGGATCAAAAAGGGAGAAATGTCAGAGTGGGAAGGAAGATGAGAGTAAATCAACAAGAAAGGAAGATATTTGGTAAGAGCAGTTTGAATGGACTTGAGGAACGTTTGCTTTAAACAGGACATCCACAAGGAGATGTCAGAGAGACAAGGAGCTGCCAGAATAGATGGAGGGCAGCACAGACATAGTGATCAAAGTCATGAAAGGGGCTAAAATAATCTAGAGAGCCGTTTTAGAGACAGAAGAAAAGGGAGCCAAGAACAGAGCCCTGTAAAATGTACTGTATAGATCAAACAAACCAGACACTGAAGGTACAATCAGAGAGATAGGAAGAGAGCCATGAGGGAATGGAACTATGAAATCCAATGACTGTCAGTATTCAAGAAGAAGGGAGTGTTCAATGGTATTAAGGTCCAGGTCCAGGTCCGTGAGGAATGAGAGGTCCAGGTACATGAGGAATTTAATAGAAAACTAACACTTGTTTGCTGATTTGGATTTCTTTGTCTTAATTAGCCAAAAAAAAAGACAAATTACAGACTACATATGTGTATTTAAATTGACTATGCTCTGTTTCCCTGTTGTACATTTAGAACTCCCTTTAGAATATTCTCTAAATAATTCTTAATATTTTATTGAATATAGCAACACACATATATAGCATGGGGCATGGTTGACTTGAGGGAGGCTTCTCTGCTCCTTGAAGTCTTTGAACCATGATTTAAGGACTTCAATAGCTCAGAGATAGGTGAGGTTTTTCATAGGAGTGGGTGGGTGAGATTCTGTGGCCTGCGCTGTGCAGGAGGTCGGACTAGATGATCAGAATGGTCCCTTCTGACCTTAGTATCTATGAATCAGATATATTGTATATGCAATCTGTGGAGGTTTACAAAGCCTCATTATCCAAATAATTCTGCCCTTCTCAAAAATCAGTGGGAGAGAAGGAATTCTTCATTTAAAATCCATCTTCAAGTACGTGTAAGACACTCCTACCTTCACATCAGAGTACAAATAAATTTTAATATAGATTTAGGAAATAGAGGGTGCTGGAAAAAAATGCCTTGCATGTTTCCTCAGAGAAAACTGAGAGTTAACTCCACTATGCTTTAAGAAAATCCAAACTGATTTTTATAAAATGAAAACATTACAAGAAAAATGCTTTTCTGAACAAGGAACCCACACACCAGTATTATTTTCTGTTTTCAACACCAAGTGTTGTTGCCCCAGTGCCAAGAGATAGCAGATGTCTTGGTCTTGCAGGCTTGCTTGCCCCAAGAGGGGAGATCAGTGAGACGGAGTCTGGGTATGTTCTAAGTGTAACTTGATTTATTTACAAATGTATAACCAGCCCTGGAACAGCGGTGGTCACGGCCATCATGCAGGCAATACCTTCTTTCTGGTGAGTGCAGCTCACACAGGTCTTTATGCACAGAATCTTATACAACCAAAACTAAGACTAATACAAATATTGGTCACCTGCTAAGAAAAAGAACTTGGCAGACTGTGTAATAGGATGACCTAGTGACACCTGTCACAACAGGGTAGTTTTTAATATTTTATTTTAAGATTCTAGTGTGCTTCGCTGGAGCTTTGTACTTATGACTTACAAATCAGACTAATTTAATCAAAATACAGTTGTTTTGTACGGAACTGGAAATATGGGACATTTCAGATTCTCTATGTAGACTTATCTATTACATCATGTTATGTTGTGGGATGTTATTTTGAAGCAGATCCAGCTTCCCTGTATGTAGGCACACCAGGGCTGGAGCAAAGCAGCTCCGTTGCACAAGGATGCTGAGAGAAAATTCTGGAGGTCAGACTGGTGAGCTCTGCATCCTCTGTTACTATGGAGTTACTCTTTTTCAGCTCTCCCATTGGTAGCATAGAAGCATACAGGGACCTGGCCCTATGAAACTGTGAACTAGGTCGTTCCAGTGGCTTAAATCTTTATGCTCAAGGACCTCATATTGAGCTGAGAAACACTGCACAACTACAAAGAGTAAATATCTACAATAAATTACTGTTATATGAAATACCTGCAGAAGAGGACAAGCTGTACACATGCATTGCTGGACAGGTTTAAGAGCAGAACTAGTATCAATGCATAAGTGTACAATTGAAATTTGCTACTTTAATTGCAAAATGGACAAATTTACTGCCTGTTTTGTATAACAAACACTTTGTTCTGCTTATTTAGCAAACCAGGGAAGAACTCTCTCTTTCAAAATATGCAGTCTATCTTCCTACAGATTGTGCATAACTAGACAGGGGTTCTTGATTATATTAGTGATAGTCAGTAGCAGTTGCTTATTCTGAAAATTAAACAGCAAACTTTCTTTCCATGAATAACTAATCATTCAGATTAGATATAACATAAGATGTTATACATATTGATGGTAGCTGGAGGCTACATTTATTTAATTAGAAATGCCTGCTTTTGCTATTAGAGAGACAAGGTGGGTAAGGGAATATATTTTTATTGGATCAACTTCTGTTAGTGACAGAGACAAGCCTTTGAACTACACAGAGCTCCTCTTCAGGTACTTTTGCTATTGTCATCTATGTGCTTTATATCTAGGCCTGGCAGAATGTGATTTTTATTTTTTTTTATAATTGATGGATTATTTTGATGTTTAATTTTAAGCATTTTTTAAATCTATTTAAATTTTTACAATTCTGGAAAATTATGTGGGGGAGGTCAGGCAATAGTTTAATGGCAGTAAATGTTGAGATTCAAAAAGTTAAAGCTTTATAATAATTAAAACACAAATTCTCAACATCACAGGTCAAGATATACAAAACAAATACAGTTAAATGAAACTCTAATAAGTTCTCAAACACCATTTTTGTTACTTTACCTATCTGTAAGTTTCAATTATTATTGAGGGAAATATTTTTTGTTCATTTGTGTGTAGAGTGAAATCGACGTTTACTGATATTACTGAAAATTAAGGCTGCGAGTCTGTCATGGAAGTCATGGATTCCATTACTTTCCGGGATCTCCATGACTTTTGCAGTGGCTGGTGTGGTTGGCCCGGGATTCTGCCTGAGCAGCTCAGGCAGCCCCGGGGCCAGCCGCACTGGCTGCTGCTGGGACAGTCTCAGACCACTGCACCCGGCAGCAACAGCAGGAGTTTGGGTGGGGGGCTCAGGGAGCGGGTGGCACTTACCTGGGGGGTGCTCCCAGGAAGCAGCAACATCCCTCAGCTCCTATTGCTCCCATTGACTGTGGTTCCCAGTCTCGGGGCAGTGCTCGGGGCAGAGGCAGCATGCAGAACTGCATGGCCTCGCCTCTGCCTAGGAACTGAGGGATGTCACCGCTTCTGGGGAGGTAGGGAGCCTGCCAGCCCCACCAACTGGCCATGCACCGCTGTCTGTCCCCACCCCAGCACCAGCAGGGGTCCTGGGCCACTCCCCTCTCCCCCAGAGAACCCAAAGTACCTTCCATGCTCATTCTATCTTTGGTCTCTGGGTATGTTTTACTGCAGTCAGAGGGTGTGACAGAAATTTGAGTAGACATACCCAATCAAGCTAGATTATAGCTAGTTTGGGTCACTGAGCACTGAAGCTGCAGTAGTGCACTTCAGTTTGGGCTAGCCTTGCAAGTTATCCAGGGTTCTGGGGTGGCTTGCACACCCTATGCTGAAGTGTGCACTGCCACAGCTTCTCTGCTCTGGGACTCAAGTTAATTAGATTAAAGATAGCACTGGTATGTCTGCCTGAGCTGAGGTCATACCCTGTGATTGCAGTATAGATATACCCCCTGTCAGGAGATTTGCAATAAGGTTGTTTATTTGCCTGTTGAGATGAGGACACCTGCCTACTACAAATTAAGTAAGTTAATACTGCATAGCCCTTTTACACAGAATGTAGTGATCAGCTGTTGGATAACTCACAGTCTCTCTCAAGAAGAAGTACAATAGATAGTGTCACCTTATGTAAAAAGAAAAGGAGTACTTGTGGCACCTTAGAGACTAACAAATTTATTAGAGCATAAGCTTTCGTGAGCTACAGCTCACTTCATCGGATGCATTTGGTGGAAAAAACAGAGGGGAGATATATACACACACAGAGAACATGAAATAATGGGTTTATCATACACACTGTAAGGAGAGTGATCACTTAAGATAAGCCATCACCAGCAGCAGGGGGGGGAAAGAAGGAAAACCTTTCATGGTGACAAGCAATGTAGGCTAATTCCAGCAGTTAACAAGAATAGCTGAGGAACAGTGGGGGGTGGAGTGGGGTGGGGGAGAGAAATAACATGGGGAAATAGTTTTACTTTGTGTAATGACTCATCCATTCCCAGTCTTTATTCAAGCTTCCGCCGACGTGCACAAGCTGAAATTGTGGAAAAGCAGCATCGCTTACCCCATAACCTCAGCCATGCAGAACACAGTGCCATCCACAGCCTCAGAAACAACTCTGACATCATAATCAAAAAGGCTGACAAAGGAGGTGCTGTCGTCATCATGAATAGGTCGGAGTATGAACAAGAGGCTACTAGGCAGCTCTCCAACACCACTTTCTACAAGCCATTACCCTCTGATCCCACTGAGAGTTACCAAAAGAAACTACAGCATTTGCTCAAGAAACTCCCTGAAAAAGCACAAGAACAAATCCGCACAGACACACCCCTAGAACCCCGACCTGGGGTATTCTATCTGCTACCACAAGATCCATAAACCTGGAAATCCTGGACGCCCCATCATCTCAGGCATTGGCACCCTGAAAGCAGGATTGTCTGGCTATGTAGACTCCCTCCTCAGGCCCTTCGTTACCAGCACTCCCAGCTATCTTCGAGATACCACTGACTTCCGAGGAAACTACAGTCCATTGGTGATCTTCCTAAAAACACCATCCTAGCCACTATGGATGTAGAAGCCCTCTACACCAACATTCCACACAAATGGACTACAAGCCGTCAGGAACAGTATCCCCGATAATGTCACGGCAAACCTGGTGACTGAACTTTGTGACTTTGTCCTCACCCATAACTATTTCACATTTGGTGACAATGTATACCTTCAAATCAGCGGCACTGCGATGGGTACCCGCATGGCCCCACAGTATGCCAACATTTTTATGGCTGACTTAGAACAACGCTTCCTCAGCTCTCGTCTCCTAATGCCCCTACTCTACTTGCGCTACATTGATGACATCTTCATCCTCTGGACCCATGGAAAAGAAGCCCTTGAGGAATTCCACCAGGATTTCAACAATTTCCATCCCACCATAAACCTCAGCCTGGACCAGTCCACACAAGAGATCCACTTCCTGGACACTACGGTGCTAATAAGCGATGGTCACATAAACACCACCCTATATCGGAAACCTACTGATCGCTATTCCTACCTACATGCCTCTAGCTTTCATCCAGATCATACCACTCAATCCATTGTCTACAGCCAAGCTCTACGATATAACCACATTTGCTCCAACCCCTCAGACAGAGACAAATACCTACAAGATCTCTATCATGCATTCCTACAACTACAATACCCACCTGCTGAAGTGAAGAAACAGATTGACAGAGCCAGAAGAGTACCCAGAAGTCACCTACTACAGGACAGGCCCAACAAAGAAAATAACAGAACGCCACTAGCCATCACCTTCAGCCCCCAACTTAAACCTCTCCAGCACATCATCAAGGATCTACAATCCATCCTGAAGGATGACCCATCCTCATCACAGATCTTGGGAGACAGGCCAGTCCTTGCTTACAGAGAGCCCCCAATCTGAAGCAAATACTCACCAGCAACCACACACACACAACAGAACCACTAACCCAGGAACCTATCCTTGCAACAAAGCCCATTGCCAACTCTGTCCACATATCTATTCAGGGGATACTATCATAGGGCCTAATCACATCAGCCACACTATCAGAGGCTCGTTCACCTGTGCATCTAGCAATGTGATATATGCCATCATGTGCCAGCAATGCCCCTCTGCCATGTACATTGGCCAAACTTGACAGTCTCTACGTAAAAGAATGAATGGACAGAAATCAGACGTCAAGAATGATAACATTCAAAAACCAGTTGGAGAACACTTCAATCTCTCTGGTCACTCGATACAGACCTAAGAGTGGCTAAACTTCAACAAAAAAGCTTCAAAAACAGACTCCAACGAGAGACTGCTGAATTGGAATTAATTTGCAAACTGGATACAATTAACTTAGGCTTGAATAGAGACTGGGAATGGATGAGTCATTACACAAAGTAAAACTATTTCCCCATGGTATTTCTCCCCCCCACCCCCCCACCCCACCCCCCACTATTCCTCAGCTATTCTTGTTAACTGCTGGAATTAGCCTACCTTGCTTGTCACCATGAAAGGTTTTCCTCCTTTCCTCCCCTGCTGCTGGTGATGGCTTATCTTAAGTGATCACTCTCCTTACAGTGTGTATGATAAACCCATTGTTTCATGTTCTCTGCGTGTGTATATAAATCTCCCTCTGTTTTTTCCACCAAATGCATCCGATGAAGTGAGCTGTAGCTCACGAAAGCTTATGCTCTAATAAATTTGTTAGTCTCTAAGGTGCCACAAGTACTCCTTTTCTTTTTGCGAATACAGACTAACATGGCTGCTATTCTGAAACCTGTCACCTTATGTGTTTGCATGAACTCTCCATTGTGCTATCCAAGCATTAACAGTCTTCAATTATGTTAAGGGGTGTTATAAAGAGGATGGGCATCAATTCTTCATGTTACTGAAGGTAGGACTAGAAGTAACGGGCCTAATTTGCAGCAAGGGAGATTTAGGTTAGCTATTAGGAAAATCTTTCTAACTATAAGGTAGTTGAACTCTGGAACAGGCTTCCAAAGGAGGTTGTGGAATCTCCGTTATTGGAAATTTTTAAGAATGGGTTGGATTGGGGAGGAGGTGAGCAGCTCTCAGTGGTGAAAGGACAGATTAAGAGCTATTTAGAAAAGTTGGACATGCACAAATCTATGAGGACGGATGCAATGCATTCGAGGGTGCTGAGGGAGTTGGCTGATGTACTTGCAGAGCCATTGGCCATTATCTTTGAAAAATCGTGGTGATCGGGGGAGGTCCTGAACAATTGGAAAGAGGCAAATACAGTGCCCATCTTTAAAAAAGGAAAAAAGGAAAATATGGAGAACTACAGCCTCACCTCTGTCCCTGGAAAAATCATGGAGCAGGTCCTCAAGGAAACCATTTTGAAGCACTTGGAGGAGAGGAAGGTGATCAGGAACAGTCAACAGGGATTCACCAAGGGCAAGTCATGCCTGATCAACCTGATTGCCTTCTATGATGAGAGGACTGGCTCAGTGGATATGGGGAAAGTGGTGGACATGATATATCTTGACTTTAGCAAAGCTTTTGATACGGTTTCCCGCAGTATTCTTGCCAGCAAGTTAAAAAAGTCTGGATTGGATGAATGGACAATAAGGTGGATAGAAAGCTGGCTAGATTGTCAGGCTCAACGGGTAGTGATCAACGGCTCGATGTCTAGTTGGCAGCTGGTATCAAGCGGAATGCCCCAGAGGTCGGTCCTGGGGACAGTTTTGTTCAACATCTTCATTAATGATCTGGATGATGAGATGGATTGCATCCGCAGCAAGTTTGTGGATGACACTGAACTGCAGGGAGAGATATATATGCTGGAAAATAGGGATATGGTCCAGAGTGACCTAGACAAATTGGAAGATTGGGCCAAAAGAGATCGGATGAGATTCAACAAGGACAAGTGCAGAGTCCTGCACTTAGGATGGAAGAATCCCATGTACTGGTACAGGCTGAGGACCGACTGGTTTAGCGGCAGTTCTGCAGAAAAGGACCTGGGGATTACAGTGGACAAGAACCTGGATGAGTCAACAGTGTGCTCTTGTGGCCAAGAAGGCTAACTGCATATTGGGCTGCATTAGTAGGAGCATTTCTAGCAGACGGAGGGAAGTGATTATTCCCTTCTATTCAGCACTGGTGAAGCCACATCTGGAGTATTGCATCCAGTTTTGGGCCCCCCCACTACAGAAAGGATGTGGACAAATTGGAAAGAGCCCAGTGGAGGGCAACAAAAATGATCATATGACTTATGTGGAGAGACTAAGGGAACTGGGCTTATTTAGTCTGCAGAAGAGAAGAGTGAGGGGGTGTGATAAACTAAGTAGGGGGATAGCTCCCTTTGATGGACACCCAGCTAGCCAGTTAGCTGTGAAATCCCTCCTGGTAGCTGTTCTTTACTTGATTTACCTGTAAAGGGTTAAAAAGTCCCCCAGGTGAAGAAAAAAAGGTGAGCATGTAACCAAAAGAGCCAATGGAAAGGCTAGAACTTTTTAAAATGGGGAAAGAAACTTTCCCTTTGTCTGTTGTTCTCTGGGCTGGAGGGACAGAGCAGCCATGCTGTAAGCAGCTTTAAGCCAGGTATGATCATCAGATCATACCTAGAACTATTTATCTGAACTGTTATTTTTGTAAGGCTTGTGGATCTCCTCTGTGCTAACCCCTGATGCTTTTGTTTGCTTGTAACCTTTAAGCTGAACCCCCAAGAAAGCTGTTTTGGGTGCTTAATTTTTTGTAAAAAAAGCTTGCATTCCAGATGTATTTTTTCCCTTTTTGTTTTTAATAAAATTTACCTTTTTAAAGAACAGGATTGAATTTTTGGTGTTCTAAAAGATTTGTGCACATTGTTTGATTAGCTGATAGCCACAGCTAATTCCCTGGAGTGGTGGTGTGTGTGTGAAAGGGCTTGAGGGTATCCCACAAGGAGAAATTCCCAAGTGCTTGTTCCTGAGTTCAAAGGAGTTTTTTTTTTGCATTTGGGTAGTGACAGCATTTACCAAGCCCAAGTCAGAGAGAAGCTGTAACCTTGGGAGTTTAATACAAGCCTGGAGTGGTACTTATAAATTTTTAGAAGCCTTGCAGGTCCCCAACTTCTGCACTCGAAGTGACAGAGTGGGGATTCAGGCTTGACAGGTGGAATTTGATAGCAGTCTTCAACTACCTGAAAGGGGGGTTGCAAAGAGGATGTAGCTAGGCTGTTCTCAGTGGTGGCAGATGACAGAACAAGGAGCAATGGTCTCAAGTTGCAGTGGGGAGATCTAGGTTGGATACTAGGAGGGTGGTGAAGCAATGGAATGGGTTACCTAGGGAGGTTGTGGAATCTCCATCCTTAGAGGTTTTTAAGGCCCAGCTTGATAAATCCTTGGCTGTGATGATTTAGTTGGGGTTGATCCTACTTTGAGCAGGGAGTTGGACTAGATGACCTCTTGAAGTCTCTTCCAACCCTAATCATCTATGAATAAACTTTTATTTGGTCCTGCCTCAGCAGAGGGGTCTGCATTTGGTGACTTCTTGATGTTCCTTCCTTACATGTCTATGATTCTATGAATAGCATTCATGTGTTAAGCTGTAGATCTACAGAGTTGGAAGGTTTAGAGGGATTGAACTCTAGTTCCTTTTGTAGACAAAAAGAGGACAAGCTAGTTCTAGCAGGCTTAATTGTCTATTATAATGTCACCCCAGTGCTTTTCTGCCCAGCATTTGTTTTATTTTGCATGGTTTGGAGTTTGGTTGTGTTCTGTTTAGGAAAGCACATTAAATGATTATGTATATGTGTTTCTGTAAGGGGAGAATTTTGGGAGGTATACGTTGTGATAAGTGGGTCACCCTGGCTAAAGGTAGGCCTCTGGAAACAGCCCCAAACCTGAGGAGACAGAGAAAGATGATGGATTTTGTCTGAAATACCAGGGGCTAGGACTTTGTTTGGGGTCGTGCAGTGCTCTGGATTTCCCACCTGGAGATTTGGAACCCTATGAGGAGCATTTTCCACAGGATGGAGTAATGTCAGCACAAACCCTTAAGCTTAATTGAACCAGACTGGTGTTAGTGGAGTAGAGTAAACTCTATTGGACGAACAGGTTGAAGCAAAATGGAGTGGAGCAATACCTGGTGCTACGTGCCTCACTAGACCGAAAGAGATAGGCAGAGTTGTCTGCCAGCATGCACTTGACCACTACAGATCTATCTGGATTCATTAACAAGATTTTTAGGTGAGTGGGGATGGAATTCCTGGTCCACACTCAGTGGAGTAGCTAGCTAAGCCTCGGGTGGGCTGTACTTAGTGGTGAGCTGGAGCCGGTTGTTAAATTTAGAAGCCCTTTTAGAACCGGTGGATGGACAACAAGTTATAAAAGGGCTTCTAAATTTAACAACTGGCCAAAAGTGGTGCTTTAGGCGCCGACTCCATGGGTACTTCAGGGGTGGAGCACCCACAGAGAAAATTTGGTGGGTGCAGAGCACCCACCGGCACCTCCCTGTCCCGCGCTTGACCCCAGCTTGCCTCCGCTCCCTGAACGCGCCGCCCCGCTCTGCTTCTCCACCTCCCCAGCTTCCCGTGAATCAGCTGTTTGCGCGGGAAGCTTGGGAGGGCTGAGAAGCAGGCAGAGGCTTCCCGCTCAGGCCCAGGGAGGCGGACATGGAGGTGAGCTGGGGGGGGAGCGGTTTCCCTGAGCACCCCTCCGGGTTACCTGCTGCGGCGCGGGCAGCCCTCCTCGTGCCCCTGCTCACTTCCACCTCCGCCTCCCTGGGCCTGAACATGAAGCCGCCGCTTGCTTCTCAGCCTTCCCAGGCTTCCCGCTTGAACAGCTGATTCACGGGAAGTGGGGAGGAGGGGCAAAGAAGGAGAGCGGGGCAACCTGTTCAGAGGTGGAGTGGAGGTAAGCTGGGGCCGGGCGGGGGGAGGGGAGCTGCCGGTGGGTGCTCTGCACCCACCAAATTCTCTCTGTGGGTGCTCCAGCCCCAGAGCACCCATGAAGTCGGTGCCTAAGGCGCCACTTTTGATGTGATCAGTGGGGGAGTGGCCGCTCCCCTGTTTCCTCCTTAGCTATGCTCCCCCACCCCTAGGAGCCAGAGGGACCTGCCGGATGCTTCCTGGAAGCTGCCCCAGCTAAGCACCAGTGGGACTCCCCACCTTGCCCCGGCAGGTCCCTCTGGCTCTTAGGGGCAGGGTGGGGTGGGCACCCACTACAGTGGCCCATGAGACCCTCTTGTCCGGTTTTGTGGTCAGTCAGGGGACAGGGGAGGGGGTGGATGGGGCAGGGGTCCCGGGAGGGGGGGCGTCAAGGAACGTGGGGCGTTGGATGGGGCAGGAGTCCCGGGGGTGGGCCATGACTCCCTTGTGGGGTGAGGAGGGAACTGGTTGTTAAGATTTTGGCAGTTCATCACTGGCTGTACCCACATATGCTATATGGGTTTTCCTAATTGTATTTTATAGTTGGCAGTTGTGTTTTCCCCAAATACAAGATTTGAATGTTTTGATGTTATAGAGGGCTCCCATATGCTTGTGAGTAGAAGAAGAAACCTTTCTAAAGCTGAACAGGGAGGTTACATTTTAGTTTCCTACAGCTCAGAATGGAGCATACCTTTGGGTGAGGGCTTGAGCACTGTTATGGAACCTGACCTGTGATGCTGCAATCCATACTGACAAAAGGGTCACACAGGCAATCCCCTTTTTTCGTATTCTGAGACAAAATATCAATACTCAGTTCCCAGGAACCAACTGTGTCTCAATAATTGTTGTTAGAGAAATTAAGTCAGAGAACACATTCTCCTGCTGCTTGCAACAGTTCCCCCTACAACTGTTTCACAAAACCATCAAAGTTTAGCATGTTTTTAAGGACTAAATGCTGCTCTCATGCAAATAAACTTGGCAAACTATGTGTAACCATCTAGTGACTCCCATTTTAATAATAAAAAAAATCCTCATTCCTTATGTTTCTGTGCCACTTCTGCTGTCAGTATTTCTTACTCTATATAAACAAGAGCTGGTCAAAAAATGCTTGTTTACATGCTGCATTTCAAAAACGCAGTTTGTTGAAAGTAAAACATTTCACAGGATCATATGGATTTAAATGAAATTATTTGAAAGGAAACGTTACATTTTTTTTCAGTAGCACTGCTTCAATTCATTTTGTCTTGGCTTTTATATTATTAAAATAATTTAAATATATGTATGCAATATATTCTATATAATATTTTAATACCATATAGAAATTGAAATGAAATGAAATGAAATTAACTATTGAAACAAAACCTCCCGAATTTTTATTTAGCAAATTTGTCTATTCCTTTGGATTCAAACTGATAGTTTTCCCCTAAATGTTGGAATTTCTTATGGAATGGAAGTTCTGGTTCCTGATCAGCTCTGATATAGATGTTAAATATCAAGAGTATCAGTACCTGTGTGTGTGCGTGCTACAAATAATGGGATACCTACTGCCACCTTTGTAAAGCACTCTTGAGATCTTAATACAAAAGACGCTACTGTAAATAAGTGCAAAGTATTAATAATAGTAACTGGTTTAGAATGAAAGTAATTTGAATATTACCGGAAATGCCTTGGGAAGATGACTTGAAGATTGGGATTCAAATAACTTTTTCTTTGTTGTCTGCCGTATAAACACTGCAGAAATAAAAGGAAGGAAAAGCTAATGGGGCTTAACACTAAACAAGTGGTGTAACATAGTCCAGAAAGCAGACAAGTATAGCACACAACAAATAGATAACTCAAAGGCCCTGCTAAATATAAGTCCAGCAAAGATAGAATTTAAATTCTATACATTCAAAGATGAAGCAGACCCCAGGACACCTTCTTATTTCAAACCTCTTCTTTCACAAGGCATCTAAAAGCAACACATAGATATTAATTTAATAGACTTTAGGGCCAGAAGGGTCCTTTATGATTGTCTGAACTCCTGCATAACACAGGCCATAGAATTTCACTCAGGTTTCAAAGATATTTGATATATTATAACAGCATATGTTAAAAAGTGTTTATCCACGTTCTCTTGAATGCCCTTTCTATCCCTTGTTGACCATGATTACATAGTATTCAAGAAGCAGAGGCTCTCACAGCTTCTCTTGCTGGCCTGGTGATACTGCATTCTAGAAGTTAGTGATAGTTTGGTGTGAGCTACTTAGATCAGTAGTGATATAGTAGGCAGCCATTTAGAGTTAGCATTCAGGCTGGTCAAGGTAGCTGACCATCTAGTGTACCAAAAAAGGCTGCCATTGGAATTATAGGTAAGTAAATTGCCTCAGTTGCTTGTTGCAGGAGGATGTAGACTTCAGGCTCATTCTGAAAGAAAAGTGAGACAGCCTGCATGTGGCTCATGAAAGCAATGAAGAGGGGTTTGGAGTGGGAACTCCTGGTGGCTTACAAATTATTTAACTCAACTCTTATTTAGATCCTTCAGGAAATTGATGGGCAGGATCCCCTGAGGAGGGAAAAGAGTCCAGGAGAGCTGGCTGTATTTTAAAGAAGTAGTATTGAGGCTGCAGAAACAAACCATCCTGATGTGCAGAAGGAATAGTAAATATGGCAGGCAACCAGCTTGGCTTAATGGAGAAATCTTCGGTGCGCTTAAACACAAAAAGGAAGCTTACAAGAAGTGGAAATTTGGACAGATGATGAGGGAGGAGTATAAAAATATTGCTCGAGTGTGCAGGGGTGTAATCAGGAAGGTCAAAGCACAATTGGAGTTGCAGCTAGCAAGTTATGTGAAGGGTTTCTACAGGTATGTTAGCAACAAGAAGAAGGTCAGGGAAAGTGTGGGATCCTTACTGAATGGGGGAGGCAACCTAGTGACAGATAATGTGGAAAAAGGTGCTCAATGCTTTTTTTTTTGCCTCAGTCTTCACAAAGTCAGCTCCGAGACTGCTGCAATGGCCAGCACAGTATGGGGAGGAGGTGAGCAGCCCTCATTGGTGAAAGAACAGATTAAGGACTATTTAGAACAGCTGTCCATGGGGCCAGATGCAACGCATCTGAGGGTGCTGAGGGAGTTGGCTGATGTGATTGTGGAGCCATTATCTTTGAAAACTCATGGCAATCAGGGGAGGTCTCGGACAATTGGAAAAAGGCAAATATAGTGCCCATCTTTAAAAAAGGGAAGAAGGAGAACACAGGGAACTAGAGACCAGTCCGCCTCACCTCAGTCCCTGGAAAAATTATGGAGCAAGTCTTCAAGAAATCCATTTTGAAACACTTGGAGGAGAGGAAGGTGATCAGGAACAGTCAACAAGGATTCACCAAGGGCAAGTCATGCCTGAACAACCTGATTGCCTTCTATGATGCCCTCTATGAGAGAACTGGCTCTGTGAACATGGGGTAAGCAGTGGATGTGATATATCTTGACTTTAGCAAAGCTTTTGATACGGTCTCCCACAGTATTCCTGCCAGAAAGTTAAGAAAAATGAATTGGATGAATGGACTATAAGGTGGATAGAAAGCTGGCTAGATTGTTGGGCTCAATGGGTAGTGATCAATGGCTCAATGTCTAGTTGGCAGCCGTTATCAAGCGGAGTGCCCCAGGGGTCGGTCCCGAGGTGAGGTTTTTCAACATCTTTATTAATGATCTGGATGATGGGATGGATTGCACTCTCAGCAAGTTCACGGTTGACACTAAACTGCAGGGGAGAGGTAGATACACTGGAGGGACAGGGTCCAGAGTGACCTAGACAAATTGGAGGATTGGGCCTAAAGAAATCTGATGAGGTTCAACAAGGACAAGTGCAGAGTCCTGCACTTGGGATGGAAGAATCCTATGCACAGCTACAGGCTGGAGACTGACTGGCTAAGCAGCAGTTCTGCTGAAAAGGACCTGGGGATTACAGGGGATGGGGATGAGAAGCTGGCTATGAGTCAACAGTGTGACCTTGCTACCAAGAAGGCTAACGGCATATTGGGCTGCATTAGTAGGAGCTTTGCAAGCAGATCGAGGGAAGTGATTATTCCCCTCTATTCAGCACTGGCGAGGCCACATCTGGAGTACTGTGTCCAATTTTGGGCCCCACACTACAAAAAGGATGTGGACAAATTGGAAAGAGTCCAGCGAAGGGCAACAAAAATGAATAGGGGGTTGGGGCACTTGACTTGTGAGGAGAGGCTGAGGGAACTGGGCTTATTTAGTCTGCAGAAGAGAAGAGTGAGGGAGGATTTGATAGCAGCCTTCAACTATCTGAAGGGGGGTTCCAAAGAGGATGGAGCTCGGCTGTTCTCAGTGGTGGCAGATGACAGAACAAGGAGCAATGGTCTCAAGTTGCAGTGGGTAGGTCTAGGTTGGATAGTAGGAGGGTGGTGAAGCATTGGAATGGGTTACCTAGGGAGGTGATCACAGGTTTCAGAGTAGCAGCCGTGTTAGTCTGTATTCGCAAAAAGAAAAGGAGTACTTGTGGCACCTTAGAGACTAACAAATTTATTAGAGCATAAGCTTTCGTGAGCTACAGCTCACTTCATCGGATGCATTTGGTGGAAAAACAGAGGAGAGATTATATACACACACACAGAGAACATGAAACAATGGGTTTATCATACACACTGTAAGGAAAGTGATCACTTAAGATAAGCCATCACCAACAGCAGGGGGGGGGAAAGGAGGAAAACCTTTCATGGTGACAAGCAGGTAGGCTAATTCCAGCAGTTAACAAGAATATCAGAGGAACAGTGGGGGGTGGGGTGGGGTGAGGGGGAGAAATACCATGGGGAAATAATTTTACTTTGTGTAATGACTCATCGATTCCCAGTCTCTATTCAAGCCTGAAGCAAATACTCACCAGCAACCACACACCACACAACAGAACCACTAACCCAGGACCTATCCTTGCAACAAAGCCCGTTGCCAACTCTGTCCACATATCTATTCAGGGGATACCATCATAGGGCCTAATCACATCAGCCACACTATCAAGGCTCGTTCACCTGCGCATCTACCAATGTGATATATGCCATCATGTGCCAGCAATGCCCCTCTGCCATGTACATTGGCCAAACTGGACAGTCTCTACGTAAAAGAATGAATGGACACAAATCAGACGTCAAGAATTATAACATTCAAAAACCAGTTGGAGAACACTTCAATCTCTCTGGTCACTCGATCACAGACCTAAGAGTGGCTATACTTCAACAAAAAAGCTTCAAAAACAGACTCCAACGAGAGACTGCTGAATTGGAATTAATTTGCAAACTGGATACAATTAACTTAGGCTTGAATAGAGACTGGGAATGGATGAGTCATTACACAAAGTAAAACACTTTCCCCATGGTATTTCTCCCCCTCACCCCACCCCACCCCCACTGTTCCTCTGATATTCTTGTTAACTGCTGGAATTAGCCTACCTGCTTGTCACCATGATCACTCTCCTTACAGTGTGTATGATAAACCCATTGTTTCATGTTCTCTGTGTGTGTGTATATAAATCTCTCCTCTGTTTTTTCCACCAAATGCATCCGATGAAGTGAGCTGTAGCTCACGAAAGCTTATGCTCTAATAAATTTGTTAGTCTCTAAGGTGCCACAAGTACTCCTTTTCTTCTAGGGAGGTGATGTAATCTCCATCCTTAGAGGTTTTTAAGGCCCGGCTTGATAAATCCTTGGCTGCGATGATTTAGTTGGGGTTGGTCTTGACCTCCTGAGGTCAAGCAGATGACCTCCTGAGGTTCTTCCAACCCTAATCTTCTCTGGTTCTTCTAAGTTTATGCATGAAGATTTATGTCTCTGTGATTAGCACATAGCGAATCAATTATAACCCCTACTAAGTCTCAATAATGAATGAAGATTTTAGTAGAGAAGAGAGCATGGGCTGTCAGGCCTGGTCTACGCCAGAAATGTGTTTCTGGTATAACTATACCATTTAAGTGCTCCCAGTGGTTTTGCCAGTATAGCTTATTCCAGCCTCCTTGAGCTAAATAAACTATACCAGAAAACAACAGTTTCACTGGTATATCTGCATCTGGATAGGAGCTTTTGTCAGCATGGGTTTGTTGGTTACAAATCTTACCTCATTATACCCCTGACTGACATAACTATGCCAACAAAAAATTGTCATGTAGCCTTAACATTACTTGGTTCTAAAATCCAGTTTAGCACAGTAACTTCAATAGAATATTGACTCTGAGAGATATCATGAGGGTTATTCAAAACACTGAACTGTCATTAATTTCACCAGCCAGTGGGTGACAGTGTTGTTCTACACAAAAACAAGGCTGTCACTAAATAAATTGATGTATGTAAAATTCAATGAGAATGGTTACCTAATGTGTCAAATCTTCAGATTTAGAACTTCTAGTTTATAGATGCTTCTATCTTTCCCTAAAGTTGACCTGAAGAAGAACTCTGTGTAAGCTCAAAATCTTGTCTTCCTCACCAACAGAAGTTGGTCCAGAAAAAGATATTTCCTCACCCACCTTATCTTTCTGGGAGCAATATGGCTACAACACTGCATCTAAAATTTCTGTCCTTTAAAAACACACATTTGTGTCAGCAATCCAGAGTTGCACTTTTCATTATAGGACATGAAATAATTAGGGCTTTCAAGCGATTAAAAAAATTAATTGTGATTAATCATGCGATTAATCGTGCTGTTAAACAATAATAGAATACTATTTATTTAAATATTTTTGGATGTTTCTATATTTTCAAATATATTGATTTCAATTGCAACATAGAATACAAAGTGTACAGTGCTCACTTATTTTGATTACATATATTTGTACTGTAAAAAACAAAAGAAATAGTATTTTTCTCTTCAACTCATATAAATACTGTAGTACACGCTCTTTATCATGAAAGTTGAACTTACAAATGTAGAATTATGTACAAAAAATAACTGCATTCAAAAGTAAAACAATGTACAACTTTAGAGCTTACAAGTCCACTCAGTCCTACTTCAGCCAATTGCTCAGACAAACAAGTTTGGTTACAATTTGCAGGAGATAACACTGCCCACTTCTTGTTTACAATGTCACCTGAAAGTGAGAAGAGGCATTCACGTGGCACTGGTGTAGCTGGCGTCACAAGATATTTATGTGCTACATGTGCTAACAATTCATATGTCTCTTCGTGCTTCAACCACCATTCCAGCGGACATGCGTCCATGTTGGTGATGGGTTCTGCTCAATAATGATCCAAAGCAGAGTGGACCGACGCATGCTCATTTTCATCATCTGAGTCAGATGCTGCCAGCAGAAGTTTGGTTTTCTTTTTGGTGGTTCAGGTTCTGTAGTTTTCACATTCGAGTGTTGCTCTTTTAAGACTTCTGAAAGCATGCTCCACACCTCGTCCCTCTCAGATTTTGGAAGGCACTTCAGATTCTTAAACCTTGGGTTGAGTGCTCTAGCTATTTTTAGAAATCTCACATTGGTACCTTCTTTGCATTTTGTAAAATCTGCAATGAAAATGTTCTTGAAATGAATATGTGCTTGGTCATCATCCAAGACTGCAATAACATGAAATATATGGCAAAATGTGGGAAAACCAAACAGTAGACATACCATTCTCCCCCAAGGAGTTCAGTCACAAATTTTATTAAAGCATTATTTTTTTAATGAGCATCATCTGCATGGAAGCATTTCCTCTGGAATGGTGGAGCAACTATGAAGGGGCATACAAATATTTAGCGTATCTGGCACATAAATAACTTGCAATGCCAGCTGCAATAGTGCCATGTGACCGCCTGTTCTCACTGTAAGATGACATTGTAAATAAGAAGCAGGCAGCAGTATCTCCTGTAAATGTAAACAAACTGTTTGTCTAAGCAATTGGCTGAACAAGAAGTGGGACTGAGTGGACTTGTAGGCTCTAAAGTTTTACATTGTTTTATTTATGAGTGCAGTTATGTAAAAAAATACTACAATTGTAAGTTGCACTTTCACAATAAAGAGATAGCACTACAGTACTTGTATGATGTGAATTGAAAAATGCTATTTCTTTTATCATTTTTACGGTGCAAATATTTGTAATAAAAATAATAATATAAAGTAAGGATTGTGCACTTTGTATTGTGTGTTGTAATAGAAATCAATATATTTGAAAATGTAAAAAAAATCCAAAATATTTAGTACATTTCAATTAGTATTCTATTGTTTAACAGTGCGATTAATTGCGATTAATTTTTTATCACGATTAATTTTTTTGACTTAATCGGGTGAATTAACTGCAATTAATTGACAGCCCTAGAAATCTTTAAAATCTTTAAATCTTTACAATCTTTAAAAACGAAACTGTCAAAGAAATACTCTTGTAGCCTGATATGACCCGTGTTATGCTTAAGAGTCCACTGAAATATTTTACATTATTTTGGAGAAAAGTGCTAGGTTTAGCTGATATCATGTTTGCATTCATAACTTAAACAACCGTATCTTTCTAGGGATCCCATAAAGTTGAGCCTGATCCAAAGCCTATGAAAGTAAATGGAAAGTTTACTCATAGTTGCTAGCAAAGGTACAGATAAAGATCTGCCTAGTGATAGTCTGGTATAGCGTTAAAATATTTTCATGTCACATGTCAGCAATAAGAAGGAACTTTAGTACTTAACATGAACAAAACACATCATTACTAGCCTGATGAATTCTTATGCTGTTGCTCTGCCTGATTAAGGACATGTCTGTGATCCACTGCAATGTGCTCTAATCCTCTGTGCAAGTAGCTGCTTCTCATTCATTTCTGCATTATCATTTCATCTCTGGCAGTTTACATGCATAATTTACATCTGAGTTAATGCAAGTTAAATGTATACATGCCTCTTTGTGGAAATAAGCATTTACTGCAGTCATGAGGGGCTAATGGTGCGAAGCCCCACCAAACACATTTCCTCTTTTGTTTTCTTAACCCTCCCGCACGTGCCACACCAACTTTCTGCTAGTTCCCTTCTCTCCCAGTGCAGTCCCTGCCAGGGGAAGAAGTGGTGGAGGGGAGTGGGTGAAGGGGCTGGTATGATGGGGGCTGTTTTAGCTCTTGGAGTGCAGTGTACAAAGGGAGGAAATGTCTAGAGATCTGAGTGCAGTTGTAGCACCATGAGGTAAAGTCCACCAATAGAGGGAAAGGTGATTTTCATCAATCTGGACAACATCCACATTTTCCCCCTAAAAGCTCCTCCCTCCACTGAAAGAACCGGTTACTCCTCTAGCTGAAATGGAAGAAATCTCTTTTGTGGATCTGAAGCTTGTTGTCTCAAACTGAAGGGATGGAAAAAATACATTTTGTATGCAAGTCAGCGTGAGTACAAAAAGCAATTGTTGGAGTGGATTTTCATTTTTTCTGAAAACAGACCCTTCATGAATATCATGTCCACAGTATCCTAGAGAGGCTCCATCAACACCATCCTTATGCAAAGCCAGAAAAGTGTAAGTTTGACCAGGATGCTATTTACTTCATTTGGTATGTTATCTCACCCAGACTTCCGACCATGGAGTGCAAGGTCGCTGCCATATCCGACTGGGCTGCACCCAAGGATGTCCATGGGTTAAAGCAATTCATAGGGTTCACCAGTTTTAAAGGCAATTTATTAAGGCGTTTTCTAGCTTAATTACCCTTATGATTGCCCTTCTGTGCAATGGAACTCAGTTCATCTGGTCTCCAGGGGCACAAGCTGCCTTCAGTCAACTAAAAGAGACTTTCACCATGGTACATGTCCTGATCCATCTAGATGCCACAAAACCATTTACAGTAGAGGCAGACATGTCCAACTTCATGCTAGGGCTGGTCTTGTCCCAACCAGTGGACCCTTGTGATCGGCTGTACCCCTGAGATTTCTACTCCTGTAAACTAACTAAGGAAGAGAAAACTATGAAATACGGTTCAAAGAACTGCTAGTCATCAAAGCAGTATTTGAAGAATGGAGTCATTTACTGGAGGGAGATAGGTACTCCTTCCAGAGTCTGATAGATCACAAAACCTGGAATACCTCTGGACAGCGAGACATCTTAATCAACATCAGATCCACTGGTCCCTCTTATTTGCCTGGTTCGATTTTTGTGGTCACCTATTGCCTGGGGGCCAGAAATGGACAGGCTGATGCCCTACTCTGAAAAGATGAATACCATGAACCTTGTAGAAAAACTCCCTCCATGATCAACTAGGTGTCCAACTTTGTTTCTGAGACAGTAGGGAACAACCTGATGTCTTCCATCTATTCCCTGTTACCCCCGTCTCCTTTGCCACTCGAACCTGCCAGACTATGGGTGATGCTGGAACTGTCGTTGAGTTCAGGCTATACGATGGCATTCTATTACAAGGACTGTGTCTGTGTCCCAGACGGACAGTCCTGGCTTAAGGTCCTCAAGCTCTGCCATGATACCCCTCTTACTGGCCACTTCAGTTATTTCAAGAATTGGAACTTGGTCTCAAGGACCTTCTTGTGGCCAGGCCTGCATACCTCTGTCAAGCAATGTATAAAATCTGTGACCTCTGCATCAAATGCCCAGGCTCAAGACTTCTTGGTCTTCTCCAGCCCCTGCCCACTCCACCTCAGCCATGGCCCACCATATCTATGGACTTTATTGTGGAGCTGCGATGCTCTCAAGGGCATACAATGATTTTATTGATGATGGACCTTTTTGCCAAAATGGTACACTTTATCCCATGTTCCACCATCTTACCACTCCAAAGACTGCTTGTCTTTTCCTGGGGGACATTTTTCATTACTACCGATTGACAATGGTCATGTCAGACAGAGGCTGTCACTTCATCTGCCATTTCTGGCAGCAGTTTCTAAGTCTTCTGGGCATATAATCCCAACTCTTGTCTGTTTATCACCCATACAATAATGGGAAAGCAGAGGGGATTAACCAGGTCCTTGAGCAATATCTTCATTGTTTCGTGAATTACTACCAAGTTGACTGGATTTCCCTGCTGGCAATACTGGGAATGTGAAGTTAGGGGGACAGAAGTTATATTGCTGGGACCTCCTAGGTGTGAGGCCTGGTGGCCCTGTGGAAAGGGGAAGGAAATTGATCCCTGCCTTCCAGCTTTGTAGGCACAATTACTCCACTGAAACTAACTGTCTTTGTAAGTGCTATAAATATATAATATGCTATAGTTGAGACAGAGCTCCTTCTAAAGGAGATTTTAGTAGGTTATCCGACTTATTTTCAATGTGTTAGTGAAATAGAAAATTTCTATTCCCTGCCTAACATCTGCCTAGCTCCAAATATGGGATCCCACAGGCAAGGTTTGTTTTTGCTTCACTACCTCAGAGGCGTCACAGATACTCCTAGGAAAGCTCTGACAGCACCAGAGGGTGAGAACAGTCCCAACATAGTCTCAATCTTTGGCACCTTCTGTCCAATAAACTGATGTGTGTGTGGCCATCTTCAGGTTTTCCAGGTCTTCAATCTTCTCTCTGAAGGTTTCAATTCCCCATGTTTGGCCTATTTCAGAGAACTAATATGATTTTCAGTTGCATCTTACCATCCAACATGAGCATATTGGTTTAATTTAGGGAAGTATTATTTCTCTGGTCTTCTTTGGGTTTTTGAATTTCAGTCACTGGTATTCATGAAGAAAATCTGACTGTTGCTTGATGTATCATCTAGTCAGGTGAGAAAACAGAGTGAATGGCAGTTTCTGAGAGCTCTAAGAAACCTTCTGAAGGAAGAAAAAAACCTGAGTTCTGTGTTTGCCATGATTTTAAAAAGAAATGAAAGCAGGAAATAAGTGGAGTTAAATGAGGTAGCAGAAAATTAGTAAAGTAAATGAGGTAGAATAATAGAACTGGCAGAACAAATTCTTCGTGATGGAATAAAGCTCAGAATACAGCTGACCTCCTTAAAATTCTTCAGAAATTGCTTCTGGGTATTTAAGGCTATTCTTCAGTTCTTCCTAGGCTGCTGTTTTTTTTGATTAAGTATCTACCCAGCTTTGGAAACCTTCCTAGTGAGCTTTTATAATATAAATAGTTAGCAGAATGTTGAATTCTCTCTAATCATTAGGATTCAGTACTTCCATAAATAATGATATTGAAGAATGCAGGAACAAAGCAAATTGTAATGCTACCTATTCTAACACAGGGAGCTCTGGACACTACTGCCCAATTCAGTGGAACAGGTAGAATTCAGAATTAATGTAAAGCAGAAAAAATGTAAATATATACGTTCAAGCATTTTAAGGAATAATTTCCATGTCTCTATTCTGAGACAAGCTCAATGGAAACTACATTATAACTTCTGCTCACACAAGTCCCAGAGCTTGCAATTCTAGCAGGTTACCGATAATAGCATCATTGCTGACTGTCATCTCTTCTGTGTACCCTTCTCCACTGCCCTAAAATGAACTCACTGACACGGTATGATGGCTAAAGGTTTCGACAAAAATTTTGTTTTGAAAACTTGATTGAACTAAATTTATTTACTGCAAGAGTTAACTGGCTACCCACTCACCCTGTCCTTCCAGTCAACCAGTTCAAATTTTGGTCATGAAGAAGGCCATATCCTCCCATGCAACTATGAGATGGTCTCCTCCAAACTGCTCATTTCACCTCGTCTTTTCCTCTTGAAAGGAATTGGGGCTTCCCAAAGGGAGTAGTGTCCCAAGGAATACCCCAGCATCTAAACTAACTGGTGATGGGGCCTTTTACTCCTGACCCCTCACCATCTGCCTGAGGTCCTGTACCACCCGCTTCTGGCTGACCACCCACTTGTTACTTTGAATACTCTTACCTGACCTTGTGTGTGGTCTATGCAGCCCCACACCTTTCTGCGACTCATGTTTGAATGTATGTCAGGGGCAAAACCATTTCCCCTGTTAAACACTCAACTGACCTTTTATTTTCGTGTCTCAGCCTGTGGGCTCTGCAGTTGAATGGGGATTTAAACTGTGGATCAGAGTGGGGTCATGTCTTAGACACAAATGAGAATCTTGTATCCTTATCTTCCCTAAGCTACACTTCCTTGTTCAGGAATCCTGACTGGCCTCTTGCTGATACATACCTCCATATTACATGGTACCCGAACATAACAACACATCGATTTGGGTGTTTCTTCAATAGAAGGTTAGTGCTTTGGAAAATGCTGCTGCTGTGCAGTTGACCAATATAGTGGCATTTTTCTGACATTTTGCTTTCTTCTTGTCCTTGTTGGTACTGATACCAATGTTGCCTGATTGCACTTCGCAGAACAAGAAGGAAAAAATATCCCTGTGATGCACCATCCAAATATATTTCTTTGTCTCTTTCAACAAGTATAACCTACAGAAATCTCTTATTCAGCAAAAGGCTGCCTCTTGTCATGTCTGATCATTCCATTTACTTCTCTGCTAGCACTTTTCATTTGTGCCTTATTCCCTGAAAGAGCCAGGTCTAAGCTAATGGTGAATGGGCTAAGACCAGTCATGCCTATGTCTATCATGGGGGGCTAGACAACCCAACAAATGCCCTGTTCCCTTGGGAGTCTGAGGGGAAATTCACTGTGCAGGCCAGACACTTTGAGAGCTGGTTGTTATAGCCCACAGAAATCACTGCCTGTGCCAAGGTTAAGCATGCTGCATCCAAATGCATTTATAGCATGGTGGTATCTTTAGATAGTGACTCTGTTTCCATTTGTCAGCACTGTAACTGACATTTGGGATCATTTTACTCGAGATAGTCACCGTGTTAGCAGGAGAAATGAAAATTACACAAACCCGGAACTTTTGTAAACATATATTTTCAATAAACTGCAGCTTTTCAGATGTTAGTGAATACATTTGTGTTTTATGGTCCAAATTGTGTGTTGATATAAAGGAATGCAGCTCCACTGACTTTAATGAGGACACCCATTTACACCAACGGGAATTTGGTCTGATAACTATTGCCAGAAATCCAATTTCAATTGACATCTGCTGTAACAGTCCCAGAGAAGGTTTGTCTTGATACCCTTTTTTTTTTTTCCCACTTGAGTGGTTAGTCAAAGTTTGGTGCCCTGGGATGTTCCAGGTGGGAGAAGAAATTGATGGAGTCTGGTATTTTCTTTGATGCAATCTTGTTTATTTACAAGGAATGTACAAAGTCCTGCTTCTCTGAAAGCAGGAGGAACCACGAATAAAAGGAGCTGTTTCTTAGCTTACAGATACAAGCCTTTTTAGCCAACAGACCTCAGTGCTCTCTCTCTCTAGCTTTTTTTCCAGGGTGTCACTGTGCACACTGGCTATAACTTGTCTTTCTTGCTTTTTTCCTTTGCCTCTCTGTGTTCTTTCTGTGCATTGCTTTTCTGTCTCTCTCTCTCTCTCTCTCTCTCTCTCTCTCCTTTCTTTAGACAATGACCATAGAGTGCTGGGCTCTTTGCTAAACAAATTAAACGGATGATCCTTGCACTGAGGAGTTTATAATCTAATTAAAGAAATGATTCAATCCTGGCTGAAATAGGGTGAAAGGGAGGGCAAGAGACTGATAATAAATTATGGGGTTACTTTCATTATGAGTAATATCTTAGTGGTATTTCTATATGTTCCTTTAAATATATTTATGTCACATATTGAGTTATCTTAATCCATTCCATGGAATTTTATTAAATCTAGGTCCAGTAATCCAATTGAGAACAAGAGTAAAATTCTGGTTTCCTGAAAGTACTAGAAATATCATGAGACATTTTCTTCTTGCAAGATTCCTTGTTCAGTTTTACAGACCTAAGAAGCACAGGTAGTTTGGAAAAGATTCAGATAAGAATCCAGAATTTTAAATGCTTATATAACCAAAGTCCCAAACCCATCCTTCCTATAGCTCCGATTCAGATCTTGTATATACCATTTACAAATTCTTAGATTTAATGGAATTTATATTTTTCTTTAATAATATTTTACATTTACCAAAGGACTACATGTATGTGCCAAACCAGATTTTTTTTTATATGAAGCTTGGAAATTTGGATTTGAGACATTCCATGAAGAAAAAAAGCAGTGAGCTTTTGAAAAATTGTTGTTTTTCTAATAGTTCAGGGCTGGCCAGCTTTCAAACAAATGCTGTTATCTGAAGTATTGGAATGACCTTGGCTGTACAAAACAATTTAGTACTGTCTACCCTGATGGACTGCAGTTGTACAGGAAGCACAGATTGCTTTGAAAACGCGTTAGCTCTGTAAACTCTGAACTGCTTATGCTGTGTGTGCTCTAGCTCAGCCTAAAGCAGGAGAGAGGAACCAAACTAATATTGAGTTTTTTGCAAGTTGCAGGCTACATTTTGGCTTGCTTTTAGAATAATAACTAGGCTTTTCTGCCTGTTTTATACACATGAACCCACCTTGGATTCCAAACCCCTTAGACTTCCAACTATTCAGTTTAGAAGATGCATGTTTTCCTTAAAATTAAATAAGCCATTTAGTTCCCATTCCAGGAAAATAACAGGGCCTCTGGATCTTGATTGCATTATATCCTTATGGAATGTCCTTCTGAAATCCTCGTTTAAATTGAAGATGTTATATATCTAGTCCTGAGTGAGAGTCAGCAAAGGGCTCAGGGCTTACTGTTGCAGTGCCACTCCTATAGAGATCACCAGTACTTCTTTGTGAGTCTGGTGAGAGTGATCTGATGGGACACAGCATTGTTAAATAACGTATAGAACTATTCCTATTGTAACAATTTTAAAAAGCAAATGTAACTGTTTATTTTTTCCACTAGGTGGCACAGTTAAATTTAATTTCAGTGATCACTTATTTATTATAAATGGGACATCAAATCAAAGATTAAGGGTGTTTTCAGATTTAAGATGCAGTTTAATAATGATATTTTTATTAGCATACTTATTATATGGCATCACTATATTTACATCACTCCATACTGAGATATTTTTACATACTATACACAGAATGACCTTAGATGAAGCTATGGCCAATTGACCAAAAAACCCCAACAGAGAAACTTTCAGGTTAGTTTAGAAAGTTTAATGATATTTCAAAGTCCAGTTAATGCCCTTTGATGAGCCTAGAATTACAAAATTGCTTCACAGTATTTAATCCAATTCACAATTTCCCTTGAATTCCTGATTCTTAGATGGCAATTTTATTTTATTTTTTCAAAACAGATGATTGCCTTTCCAGTAAATGGATGGTATGATTTTTATTACATTTCACAGTATAGAATTCTATACAATATTGTACTAAAAGTACAAAAATAAGTGCTTTATGCACACACTTTTTAATACTGTTCCTGTCTCTTTGCTTTGGCACCTGTTATAACTTACCTTATATAAATAGCTGGAAAAAAAGAAGTATATAGTTATTTAACAAATAAAGTGAGAAACATTCTTTTTACTGACACTAGCCTTTTTCATTAATAGTAGATGTATGGGTACCTTAGTTCTTGGCAATTTTCACTGGTGAATCATTGCTAAAAATGATTTAAAATGGATACGTATAAGAGAAAATTGAGCTAAACACCAACAATACTATTAATTATTTAAACTTCTGAGTACAATGGCTGGGCTTAAATGATTTCCATGCAGTGCTGTCATTCTCTGCAAGCAAATAGTTCTGTAGCAATTGCAGAGGAGAATGCCATGGGTTTTTTACATCACCTTAATGAGATAGTTTCTAAAGTATATAAATAGAAATAAGCTCATTAGCTCCAGCAGTTACAGAAGAACTGAACTTTCACAAATGTGGCCAGATCTTGCACTTTTTATTCAGGCAAAACATCCATTGAAGTTAATGAGAGTTTTACCTCACCTAAGAAGAGCAGGACGGGCCCATTTCATTTCAGTGACTCTGACATATGAATAAGCTTTTGACAATACAACAATGAACTAAATTAATATGACACTCTAGAGACTAAGGGGCACCAAAGAATTGACAAACAGTGTAATTTCCTTTTTGTTTTCCAAAAATCCTTAAAGGGATACTGCCAAGGTGGGTAAATCCCAAATGATTTTGTGTCCCCTTTTATATATGAGTATTTTGACTTAGATACTCTCTATCTGAAGATATTAAAGTGCTTTACAGACATTAATGAATTTAATCTGTGAAGAACAGTTTTTTTAGGCAAGTTTTACAGATAAAGAAAGTGAGCACAAAGGCATTAAGTGACTTGCCAAAAGCAGGGTTCCTCATTCTAAGTGATAAAACCATCCTTCTTCCTACAAACTTTGCAAAGCCAATGTGCTTGATTCTCCTTTCATGCTAGCCTAAATCAAGAATAATGCCATTGAAATCAGTGGAACTACATGGGTGTATATCTGGTGCGTATACAATCAGAATCAGACCATAAATATATAAACTATTGTTTTTCTTACCAAAGCTAATGCTTTAAACCTTAAAATGAACAAACAACCTGGAAGCTGGAAACAGCATGGATAAGCAATCCTATGATGCCAAACCAGGGCATGGGTGTGATGGGTGGAGAGGCCTGATTCTGCTCCCATTGTAGTCCAGGGCAATGGATTTCAATGCCACTGTAGCGGGCCCAATGTTAAAAACATAGTTTACGCTCAAGCTTCCAGTGGGTTACAGAGAATAATGAATTAAAAAGAAAAAGCAAGAGTTTTAAAAATGATTACAAATATCTTGACAGTGTCCCTTTAAGTTTCCTATATAAATTCCATAGAGCATATACATGTAAAAGAGTGATTAGGGCTTAGAAGAGTGATCCCTGTCTCTCTATAACAAAGTTGCAAAACACTGCAGGAATAGGTAGACTAATAGCATTAGAGACTATACAATTTATACATTTGTTCCATTACTACTACAAGTAACTCAACAAAATACAAGAAAAAAGTAAATACAAACACTTAACTGTTACTAGTCTAGTAAACAGTATTTCATATACCAATGTGCTTTGAAGAGCTTTATATATTAAAAACTCTACTTAGAAAAGCAAAATAATTTTCACAGTGTCGTTGTTTCCCATATACTGGTTTACAAATTTGGAGCCTAATCCATTTCTCATTGAAATCAAGACAACACTCTTAACTACACTGGGTGCATGCAGGATTAGGTAATTTTTTAGCATTGAGTGCCTCTCATGTGACCAGTGTGTCAGATGGTGAAATGTGGTGAAAGTACTTGTTTTGCTCTTTGCGTAGCTGAAATGGTGGCATTAAAAAATGACTAGTGACTACAATATGAAAATCTGATAGTGTAAATCCTCTCCATTAATAATGGAAGGTGTTCGGATAACGTTGAGATATAGACTGAGATATTGTAAGCTTCCTTTCTCTCTGTACTAAATCTATTATCTATGGGGACCTTAATAACCATTTATTAACGTGCATGACATTTTGTCACTAAAAAGAGACTAGTACTGAATTATTTTGAATAATAACTTATTGCACTCTCTTGTCTCTCTGTATTTTGAACTCTACTAGTTTTGAACTTATAATTGCTTCATACTCCTAATTGTGCAATAAAAATATGATTTTTTAAAGGAAGAGAGATTTGGGTGAGGACTTATTTTTCTTGATTTCATATGCATAGAGTAAAATTTACAGTTCACCTAATAAGGAAAACCAAGAAATCCAGGACCATAGGTTAAGCTTTCTTATTCTGCTCTTATATGTGCAAACTGTAGCATTGTCTCAAGAGCATCCTGTTAGAGTGAAGTCGGTTGTCATCAGAGCACCTTACAAGGCAGTACTTTGTGTCTATAAAAGCAAGTTTGTGTTATACTGTGTGATTGCTATTGTCTGCAGCTGCACAACTGTATTGTGTCTGGTTCTTGCTTCCTCACCCTACAAACAATCTGCAGTGTGTTTTCTTGCTGATTATTTCATTTCATTTCAAGCATTGCAAATTATTGATGTTAATTAGGTGCAACTTCTGTAATTTAGTATAGTTTAGTCTTAGCTCAAGTTTTATTAACTAAAAATGGGTGCAAACCAAAACCTCATATATGGACACTCTTGAATTTTGGGAAAGTTGGATCCAGATCTGGTGCCTCAGGTACACTTCTGTGTGATATGTCTGGAACCAAAGAGCCCTACGTTTTCTATAATGTTTGCGTATTTACAGTAGTAAAAAGATCAAGTCTCATATTCAGCAACTCTTTTGGGCTTATCTTCTCAGAAATGTCGCAGCTTTCTGAGTATACAATTTCATAACTAGTGTTTCACTAGGCTTAAAGTGAAGTGAGTACCATAGGGGTACCATGGGATACAAACTAGGAGGTCTGTGTGGCTACAGTATGCATTATAGGCTCTACATCCCGCAGAAAGATCATGTGAAAGGAAACGCAAGCTTTCTGAGTTGCTCAGAAAGACCAGTCTGCCATATCATCCCCTCAGGAATTGGAATGCAGTATCTTACAGTTGGAAGCTCTCCACATTTGGGTGTGATTAAAATGTGTGCTATACCTCAGTCTTTTCACCTGTTGGAGAGAAGATGGTTATTCCTGGGTAGGTCTGAGGTGACTGATATTGCAATGAAAGGATGATTCTCCCATGCTGTAAATCAAAGGGGAATTTTAATATCACCATAGCTTGCCTGTATGATATAATGTCATTTTACAGCCTATAGACTCTGGCTAATGAAGTCATCAGGTCGTTTCAACAGCTGATTTTTAAGAAACTTGAAAGGCATATGTACAATGGCTTTTGGGAGGTTCAAAAGATCACCATCAACTTGCAACCCTCAGAAACTGTAATAAGATAGGCACTGCACAAACCCTTGCCATACTTGTTACAAAACTAATAAATATAATGGGAAAACATATTGTTCAATTAATTAGTCAATTGCAAGGGCCGGCTATAGACTGCAACACATGATATTTCAGTTATTAAATTGATACTTCACTGGATTTTGGCCAAAAGGCCATAAAAAAAATTCTATTGGTTTAAATTATAATGCAATTTTTGACATGGCTTCAGTGCCGTTGATGAACACACAGATTTCTCCAAAATTCCATTTTCTTACATTTTACATTACTTTAAATTTCTCTTAGTATAATTTTTATAGTAGAGGACAATGCTCTAAGGGACAATACGTAATTAACTGCTAGTGTAAGAGGGTGTAATTCCAAGAACTTGCTTACACCTGCAGTGAATTTGTCCCATTGAGATGACTTGCGCTAGTAGGACACTGACCTTCAGAGAGGTTTAGCAAGCATGATGATTAAATCTCACTTCTGAATTCTCATGGCCTGGTTTAACTGAAAATCAGCCACGATAAACAAACCCTTTTTTGGATTTCACCATTAGTAGTTATGGGATGCTTTTCTAAATTATCTACTCTGAAAGACAAAGGGATCGGAGCTGAAAATACTACATTATTTTGTTGAGATTTTGCCTTCTTCTATACAGACCTGAGCACTACAAGAGGATAGAGAAAACTCCAGTGACTGAAACCTATCCACTACATTAAACATCAAATCAGCTCTGAAATGCACATAAACAAGTACATTAGATTTTTCTGCTAAATGTTGAAAACCAGCTTTTGCTGTCAATTTCAACCTGGCCTTTGATATATTGGCCAGAGTTTTCAAAACATTTTAGATACCTAAACAAGCATTTAATGTCTGTAATCAAGTGTTTATATGGAAGATAGGCTCATATATGATTTTCAAAGGAAGCAAAACTGTGCACACAGGGTTGCCTTAAATTTCACACATTGTTTGCTTGACCTAGGGTATAGTAGGATTTTCTAGCTGGGTGGAAGTGTACATGGGCCAACATAGGCTCATGAAAGTTAGGCATGGTCAGGGCACATCTAACTCATTACGCTTATTATGGATGAGCAGGCAGAGAATCAACTCCCCATTGGCTTATGTGAATAAGGTACAAGTACAAAGAGGCATCCAAGGACACAAAAAGCCCCTCCTATCCATACACACAGCTGAGAGGAAGAAAGGAAAACAGAGAATGAGACATAAGTAGCTTGTTGGAGAGAGCCAGGCAATTAGGTACTGCACTGGGGTGGTAGCCAGCGAACACAGTCTCGGCTGCGGCTAGCATCGGAGCTTTGTTAGGTGGAGGAAGTGAATTGTTTTGTAGAATGGGGTGAGAGGTTTTCTGTGTTTCTCAAGGGGAAGGACAGTGATCCCACCAACCATTCATGTCATACAGTAGTGGTTGAGGTGCAATGCTACCACTCAGCAACCTGGAAAGAGGATTCTGTTCTAACTCCTTTTTGCTCCTCTCCCCACTGTGTATAGCCTAGTTGTGCCCCTGAGGAATTAGGAGGAGACTTAAAAAAATTGTGGGAGTTGTATGCCTAACTGCCCCCCTTTATGCTTTTAAGTCTTGCTAGGCACCACGAATATGGATATGATAACATAGCTGGCTTAGAGCATAGAGATGTCTGCTTTTCAAGCTCTAAAGTCGCTACATAATTGGGAATATTTCTGTGTTCGGCATGGATTATTGTTTGTAAACACACACAGTAATATATACCTGAGAACCTTTAAGAACTTTTTCCTGGGCCAAGGTAATTTGTTGTTGTTGTTTTTCCAGTGTGAAAATTGATTTTTAAAATTTGTTTGGTATATATTCCATTATAAAACTATCAATCTAGAAGTATAAAACTATTACTAAATCTAATTTGGACAATAGATTAGTTTAAAATTATGAGGTCACAATAATTATCAGACTGAGCTAGCCTCTTGCTGCACTTGATTAAAAGAAAACCTTCATTTAAAAAAACAAAACAAAACAGTCCTCTCAAACGTTCCATAACCATCACTACGAGTGGCTACTGCAAAGGCAGGGTAGGCTTCATACGTTGCGTAAGGTGCTAAATCTTGTCCCAGCGTCACTGCTTGTTTTAGTTGTGTAGCTGGTACAGTAGCAGCTGGATTAGCAATGGTGTATCCTGCAGTGAAAAACAGACACAAGTATTCATTTAATGCAAATGTACCTGCAAAGCATGATATAGCTGATAACCATCCTTTTGTCTACATGATTACATAAACAGGTGGAGATTTGATTGTCAATGGTAACAGTATATTTGTTAGATTAAATATACTTACTTGTTCTGACGTCTGTGTTTATCAGCTGTTGTTATAATGATAATTTTCTCTACTTTGTAGTCATATCAGACAGTGAAAATTTTGGTATAGCTAATTAGCAGAGTTTTCAAAAAGAACCTGTAGAACACATCATTTCCCAACTTTTTCCCCCACCCTGTTATTCACTGAATGATTTTCCCCAGTATTTGGTTATCTCGAAACTAAGGATGTTACTCTAGGCCTATATACTCTACTTCACACTTGGCATATGGAGGACAAGACAGATATCTGTAGCACAAGGATGTTCCCGGTCAGGTTTCATGCGGAGAAATCTGTATAAATGATGGAATTGCATACTACCATTCAGTCATGCTTAGTCACTATCACAGTCTCCTCTCAAAATGTGTGTGTGTGTATAAGTAACATGATGTAGAGAAGAGATATTTCCAATATGTAAACTTGGGGAATAGTGGAAATTAGCTTCATATGGCTATATAGCACACCTCCCCAGCATGTCAAGTGGCTCAAGTGGGATGGGCTAAAGTGGGTGGTCCCTGGGAGGGGGGGGTTCCAGGGAGGGGTTCAGGTACTGATCCTGGGATTGGGTGGGAGGCTGTGGAGAGGACTTCCATGTGGCCCCTGGGGCAGAGTTCAAGAGCAGCAAGACTATTGGGAGGGCTGGGGCTACATGTGAGCAGTGTTGCAACCCCATGCACCAGAGGCCAGGTTACAAAGCCTGGAGCAGAGAGCTGAGCCCAGCCAATAGCTACTTCAGCCAGGACAGGGGTTTTGGGGGTCAAAGTGGGACAGTCTTGCAAAAGCCAGGGCTATTGAGAGGTCTGGTACAGAGAATTTTCCATCTGAATGATTTTTCAACAGAAAATACAGTTTCCAAAAGTTGAAATGTTCTGTGTAAAACTTTTGAATTTGCTGAATTTTTTTGATATTTTATCAAGAAAACTGAAGCACAATAATATTCAATTTGGGTTGGTTAGACCAGAATCAAAATATTTTCATTTGTTGAACTGAGACGAAATCTTTTGTTTTGAATTAAGTCAATATTAAACTGCATTCCATAATCTCCCATGATGCAGCATTGTTTCCCCTCTGAGCAAAGGGTGTGGTGTATCATGGAAAATGTAGGCACACCAGGGAGCGTAGCCTAGACAGTGGAGAGGATCAGGCAATCAGAACCACAATTCTCATGAGGCAATGCACCAAAATAAGGAAATACAATTTAATCTTTAACTTGTTCAAAATGAAGTATTTTTGGTCAGTTCAACAACCAGAAGGAAATATTTAAATTTGAGAGTGTTGAAATTTTTTGTTTTTGATCAAAATTGCCCAAACATTCATTTCTGAACTGAAATTTTTCTAAGTTTTTATTTAATAAAAAATGCTGATTTTTCAACTTTTTGACCTGATTGAGAACAGAAAAAATGGGACGGAAATTCTGATTTTTTTGCTCAGCTTTAATATATATGTGTGTATTGATTATGTCAGTATCAACTCCCACTCCGTTCACTGTGAACACAATTGAATCACATGAACGAGAAGAGAAGTCCATACCCATGCCAGAAGTAAAGCGAATAAATGCACGTGGACTGGGATCTGCAGGCTTTCAGCCATCATTGACTAAGAATCTTTGTTCACTAGTGATACTTCATGCTCCTCTGAACATTGAAAGCAAGATTTATCCCCATATGCCTAACTTAGTATTCAGAAAATTATGGAAATATAACAGCAAGTCAAATGTGTTGCAGGCTGAAAAGTTAATGTACATGTATTTGTCAAGCTTCCAAGAGAAATAAAAAGGGTGGGTGAAAGAAAGGGAGATATTATAATTAAGCAGTAAGTGGAGACTGGATTCAATAAAAAGTCCATTTGGTTTACATGCTGCGGAAGCCTTCACAAACCCAGACAAATTGATTTTTCTGTGGCTTTTGCGGACTTCTGTGGCAGGAAGCTGGATATATATATAAAAAAATGATTGACTCCATCCTCAAGACACTGCGAAAAATTCAGTAGTATGATTAATGCATGCTTTGTGTGCAGTTTGGCTCAAGGCATTCCCAGGATCTCAGAACTACATTCACAGTGGAGAACAGTGTAAATGCAGTATCTATAAATTGGATTCGTGTTTCTGTCTGACATTTTCCATAATTTTCTGAGCCATTTTGGCTAGTTATTAACCTATTTATCAGAGATGGGCTCCCAGACTGGAATAATGAGTCCTAATGCTTTTGAATTTTGGGAAAATTTGGATTAGGACCTAAATTTAGTGACTGCCCTCATTTCTCTTGTGGGTCAAAGCAAAACTGTAGCTCCAAACACTCCCAACTTTGAGGAAGTTCTGATGTAGATTATAGTTCATAGCTCAAGCCCATCTCCAATACTTATTTAAACAAGTTTTCTCCTCCCATTCTCTCTCACTTGATCCTACTGTGGAGTCAGAGTACATCATTTGAAAACATGCATTCTTATGCCAGCAAACTATCATAACTTAGAGTATTATATTCTGTTCTCCACAAATAAGGGACAGGAATGGATGCATGGATATGTAGACAGATAGACAATATGTGCATTTCCATTCAGTAGATTTGAATCTGAACATGCCTGCAATCCTGCTATATGTAATTAAGTAGCTAACAAAAGTATATCTTCAGAAGAGCATCTCAGTACAGACCTTCACATACCTGGAAAAGCAGGAGCTGCAGCAGGAGTCTCTGCTCCCTCTGTGGGAATGCCCAAGATCTGAAGGGTATATTCTGCAGCATAGGTCTTGGCTTCATCAACATATGCACTAAGCTTAGGAGGTGTGAAGGGATGTCTATGAATCAGAAATAAAACATTAGCTGTTTTTAGTATTCTAAGGATCAGACACACACTCCTCACAGACCAGGATACACCAACTCAGAGTGGCACCAGCCCCTGCCAGAACAACAGATGCAAAACCTGCAGACCTACCTCCTCTGCTACAATGTTCAAAACTTCCCACAATGCACCTTTCAAGGTCTATAAACCCTACACCAGCCTACCACAACGTGTGATGTATCTCAACCAATGCACTATATGCCCCTCAAAACACTTATGTGGATGAAACCAGAAAAGTACTATGCTCTCAAATGAATTCAAATGATAAAAGACAAAAACACTGTATCACCCCTGGGTGAACACTTTTCACAAAATAATCACTACATGTCTGACCTCTCAGTTTTATCCTCAAAGGAAACCTGCATACACCTCCAGAAGATGAGCCTGGGAGTCTAAATTCATAACTTTGCAAGACTAAAAATCATGGACTGAACAGACACACTGGATTTATAGCTTATTACAACTAGCTATAACCCACTTACTCTTACGACCCCTCCCCCCGCATATGTCTTTGTTTCTCCTTTCCTTTCCCCCCTAACCCCCGAAGACTGGAGGGTGTTAACAGCTCACTAATGCTAGTCTGTTCTACCATGTATTTAGCTGTGACACTCTGGGTATGTCAGACACCTGCGGCTGGCCCATGCCAGCTGACACAGGCTTGTGGGGCTGTTTAGTTTTGATGTAGACATTTGGGCTCATGCCAGAGTCTGAGAGCTGGGCTCCTCCCACCTTGCAGGGCTCTAGAGCCTAGGCTCCAGCCTGAGCCCGAATGTCTACACTGCTATTAAACAGCCCCTTAGCTTGAGCCATAGTCAGCTGGCACAGGCCAGCTGCAGGTTTTTAATGGCAGTGTAGACAAACCCTCAGAGTACAATTGCCAGCCCTGAAGAACAGCTCTGAGTAAGCTCAAAAGCTTGTCTATCTCACCAACAGAAGCTAGTCCAATGTAAGATATTACCTCAACCACCTTGTCTCTTGCATATTCTGGGACCAACAGGGCTACAACAAAACAGTGTCCTATTCTAAGGATGACAGTTTGACAATTCATACTGCCTGTGAAGAATTTTGCTCAAATAGAAAAATGGTGCATTATTGATATTCTGTGAGAGAATACGTATTTGAGAAAAACACTACTATAAAAGAAAAACACTTACTTAATATTAATGTATGCACTAGTACACAAATGTTAGCAGCCTGAAGTTCACTGTTCATGCAGGAAAAAAAGACATGTATCTTGAAAACTTGCATATTTCTGCTTATTTTTGCAAACTTCCTCAAACTGGAGGTGTAACTTTTAAATCTAGAGTGGATATTTGCTAAATATGATTTGTTAACCATTCTTTTTGATTACATGATGTGGTGTGACCTGGTAAAATGAATCCAAAATATTGTTTAGGTTAGCAGTGGAACTATACCGTATTTGATTGCTAGCTAGTATAATTATAGACAGGGTTAGTGGCTCGACCTATTATTAAGGTTGCCCAACACTTCCCACTGTAAAACCCTTATACTTTGTTTATACTTTGCTAAATTTAACAGTTTGGACTGAAATTTTCCAAGCTAGTTGTCTGCCTCAGACTGATTTTAATTTGGAAAATTAAAAAATGGTTCAGCCATTTCCAAAAGTTGAGTCTATGGAAAAATGTATTGTTTTTGCTGACTGTTAAAAAATCCTGGAGAACTTGTCTTTGAAAAGCTGTAGTGCGCCAATGTTTTGGAGCAGGGGCTTGAAATTTGGCGGAGAGTCATGGTGGCCTTTGCATCAGGGATCTGGTTTTTGCCATCCCTGTGAAAAATCAGAGAGAGAGACATACTGAGAGTTGTGGGCAGGGAAGGACAGATCTGCAAGGAGCTGGAGTACAGGGGGAGAACTGGCATTGACTAGGCAAACAGACTGGGACAAGCAGCCAGTGGTGGGTGGACACTGAGTTTGGACGAGGAACTCGGGTTCTGTGAGACAGTGGGGATGAGCAAGATATATAAGGGTAAGATGGTGACTGGAGACCAGGGGCTGAGGCGACAGAGACAGATTAGCTGAGGGGCGAGGAGGGAGGGAACTGAGACTGGCTGGACAAAAGTCTGAGGAAAGGAACTTGGGGGAGATTGAGTATGGGAGGAGGAAGACTACAGCTAGCTGGGCAAGAGGCCTGGGATTGGTATGAGAAGCCTGAGGAATGGAGAATGGGATTGGGTAGATAAGAGACTGGGATGAGTAGCTAGGGTGGGGAAGAGTTGAACTTTGACAGGGGCAAGTTGGAGGGGACAAGACAGAAAGAGTCAAGCTTGAGGAGAATGGGCAGAAAAGTTTGAGCCCTCTACAGAACATTCCCCTGCAGACTGGGGAATAGAATCCAAGGTTCCTGAGTCTCTCCATTCCTCTGGTATCAGCAAATACCTGTGAAACCCACTAGCAGTGTGTGTGATAAATCCTCCTCTAGTGCTGATTCATGTAGAGCATAACAGCCCACTACTGCTATTAGCTCAGGTAACAGAAGTCTGTGAGGTGGGTCTAAAGGTTCCAAACCTGCTGATGAACCATGTGGGTATCACTATGATGCCACTTGACGGATTTTCTGTTTATTCAGTTTGCTTTTTAAAAATCCTCAGAAATTACCCAGCAAAAACTATTTAAAAAGCATTATTAAGGTTGAAAAGTCAAGCACTTAATTCTGGCATTTCCTAAATTTTAAGGTTACCTGTGCAACTTTAATTTGTCTCCCTTATACATATACTTTGATATAGCCTTTAATTACCTGATCATATACTATTTTTTCCACAGGACTCTTGCCTCATTCAGTAGACAGGATGGATAGTGCATACTGAATGAGTAGCTATCTAATGTTTTGTTTTATCCTCCTTGTTCAATGTAGAACTTTATCCTTCCTCTCCAAATCTAAAATTAATATAAATAGTGGTCTATGTAGTTGTTTCTAGCAATGATGCTAAATAAATAGAAAAATTTAAAAATTGATTAAAAACCATACAAAATGGAATAGTTACATACATAGTAGGATTCTGGCTGGCAAGGGCAGGAATAGTGATTTTATATAGGAATAGTTGTCTTTGGTCCTGGCCAATTGCAGAATGAAGCTGATAAACAGGTTGTCCCCAGTTATTTTTCTGGCAGATTTCTTCTAAGACCTATAAGAGAAAAATGTATACCAGTTACAACCACATTTTAATGTTCTGGCCCACCTCCGGCACTACCTGCTGCAAAAATATATTGCTTTCCATAAGTTTTCATCTGTAGATTATATGCTCCAAATTCTTAGTTATATATATAACTATATATATACAACTATATATACACACACACAGAAGTTTTGGATGTTTAAAGGGTCATAAAATCTAGGAATAGTGTAAGCAACTTAAACATTCAACCATCAATTATTTCATGAAGATAATTGTTACATCACTGAATCTGATGTATTTTCAGTTTAGCCCATTAACTGTTTTACTTTGATGCAGCATTGGAATAATTTCCTTTGACTTCTATTCATTAACCCATTTATGCACTCTAGAATTCTGCATTTTTAACGGCTGTTAAAGAATTGCGACTGTATTATCCTTCACTTTTTCTCTGCTTCTTCTCCTGCTTAGTTGTGTGTAGTGAATGAATAGTGGGGGTGTATCCCTCTCCAAATTATTTGCCTAAAACCTATTTAAGTTACATTTCTGCCCAGTTTATTGCAGAGGCTACTTGCTTGCTGATGCTCTTGGTCTGTAACAGAAATTCTGAGTGGTATTGCCCTCTTCCTTTTCATTAATTATTCCACAAAATAAATCATTGTACTCAAATGTTATCACCCTACTTTATATTCTGTCTTCCAATCACTGAATATATAGAGTATCCCAAATCAGTCTTAATATTAATAATTAAGAGTCCTACTGGGGCTCACTTTCTACATAGCTTTCTATTAATGATGCTCAAGCCAGTTGTTTGTTCAGACAATGTCATCCACCAGTTTTATGGATAGGAATCTTGATTGGATCCTCAAGGTGCCAGCTGGCTTTAGAATTAAAGGAGGAGTATCTACAGGGGAAGGCCCCATATCCCCTTGGGTGCTCTGCTGCTCATCAGCCAACAAGGGAGATGCAAGGTGATTGGTTCTTGCTTCCCACAATCATGTACTTAAACCCCTGTACAGGATTTATCAGGCCTCTTGCCCCATGTTTAGCTAAACTCACCCACCCTCCCTCCTGATAGTTATATAATATAGGAACTGTGTTTTTATGTTGCTTTGGGTCTGACTAATTACTTGTTTAAAAGTTCAGGAAGGAATTTTTCCCACTGGGGCCAAATTGGCTATGGCCTAATGGAGTTTTTTGCCTTCCTCATAGTATTGGGAAGACATATTCAGTTTAAATAGGTATAGGATTTAGGAATTTCATTTGAGGAACTTTATGAATGTTAGTTCATCGCAACTTGAGGCCGGTGTCCAGTGTGGACAGAAGGCCAAAGGGCCAGTGACCAGAAGAGCTGAAGGCCTTTTGCTGGTGGACCCCAGGTCTATGGGCAAGAGGGAGACTAGATTTGAGTTTACAAATGGCAGTGCTACATAAATCTGTGCAGACCCTCTTTGGTACCCTCTGTCCCCTTTGTAGGGGAAGCGGGGGAAGATAAGAAGGCTCAGCAAAGCAAGCTGAATCCTTGGGGTAGGCAGTGGAGAGTCTGCTCTGAGTTATGGGTTATATAATTGGAGCTATGGAAACCTCTCACTGAACCCACGTATATGCCTGTTATTGGGAGATGTGGGACAAGGTTGGTGAAAGATTAACATTGGAGAAAAGCACTAACAACGTTGCAGCCTGCTGCCTAAAAATCATCGCTGTCTCTGTCCTCATTCACTTGCGTATTCTGATCAAGTAACTCTACCATATACCATGTTCAGTGACCTTAAAATGGAAACACACTACTGCATAAAAGACTATCACAAGTTTTCCAGTTAAATTTTCATCAAGGCTGCCTCCTCTAAACTGTTTGTTCAGTGTTGTAATGATTTGCACTCAAATTTGCTCAAAGTGCATTACAAACACTAGTAAATTTACCTCCCTGCTCTCCTCTTAGCTGGGAAAGTATTAACTCTACTTCTTTGTAAGTGTGGAAATTGAGGCAGAGGGTAGTAAATAGACTTAAAAATGTCATAGAGGAAGGTCTCCTGATTCTGTTATCTGATTTATCCACAAGAATATCCCTCTTCTAATGTGATAGACCTTATCTTTGTTTTATAAAAGTGTGCAGGCTATTCATCCTCATATTCATTCTTATAGCACTGCTCTGGACAAGTTTTTCAAGGCATCACAATCCATCCATCAAAACCACATTAGTGATTTTTCACATTTAAAATTTTACATATGTTCAATTTCATTTTTAAATTTTTATTTGAATAACAAACTCAGATTTGAGTTTGCAAATGGCAGGAGTTCATAAATTGGGTAGTTAGGCATCTCAATGTAGCTTGTGTGCAAAAGGGCAAATGTTTGTGTATGCAAGAACTTAGATATGAAAAATTGCAAATGCAGAATCTTAAATATGAAAAATTGCTGGCAACATTTTAGAAGCTGCTTTTAAAATATTAGCCACCACAGCCCGAAGCTAGTTTATGAACAACTGGTTAGGCCCATTTTAAGATGTCCTATCAGTATTGAAATCCCATGTGAGACATGTACATATATATAAAAACTTAGCTGGGGAGAGGAAACAGAATTTGGAAGGGTCTGACATTTCAGCCTTTCTGAAATGGACCTAGATTAATGAATAATATTGACCAGGTTCAAAAGTGAATCTAAACTACTATCATTTATGCCTTCTTCTATCCTGCCACCATGAGTGTGGGTTTGGTACTTTAATTTATATCTGCGTATTAGTTGTTTTTCCTTCTAAACAATTTTTTTTTTACTCCTTAGCCTGTCAGCTACAATACCCTAGACTCTTTTAGATTCAGTAAGCCAAATGCAGAAGTAATGTGAAAGGGGGTATAAGTTCTATGTTTGGATATGAGTGTGCTCTCAGTGAGTCTGCTTCTCAACTGATATAATTTACATACTGAAGAAACTATGAATTACACCAGAGTAGTGTCCCAGGCTTAGATTCACTTAAGCCCACCTCAGAATTTGTCACTGTGACACCATTTTGTATGTTCCTAAGCAAACCACTTTATCAGGAAGATTTTCATATTAAATAAAAATAAATGTCAGTATCAGTTCTATTTCAGGTTGTCTCTTGTATATCCTTAAAATCTTTAGAGATAATTTATCTATAACAATCAAAGAACAGCCTCTGGGCACTGGGACACAGGATTCTCAGGAGACTCACATAGTCATACTTGTGATTGGAGAGAGAGAAGTTTTCAACTGTATTTTAGCGGGAATATGCATTCTACTACATGTTTCTTGTGCTAATTAACAGACCTCTTTTATAATAAGCAGTGTCACTTTTAAATATCAAGGGCAACATTTTCAAAAACATTTAAGTGATTTAGAAGTATAAATCCCACCATGTGGAATTAAGTGGTGCATCACAGAAGATATCATCCAACCAGGGAGCCCAGTCTATAAAAGAAAATGAGAGCATGAGGTACCTGAACTACACCTCCTGTCAGGCACTGCAGTGCTATTTTTAAATGGAAATGTTTAGGTTTTCAGATATTCCATATTTTGATGGAATATCAGAGTTTTCTGTGGAGAACAGACGCTTTTTGCAAAAAAACTCATTTAGTCAAAAACTCAATTCTCCACTGAAAAATAGTTTTGACAGAAAATTTATGACTGGTCTTAGCCTGTAGGTACTACTGTGATGGTAAGTATTCATAACAATAAGTTTATATCTAATCCAGAACTTTCCCAAAATTCAGGATAGTCTGAATTGAGAATTTTGCATTGCCCAATTAAAGAGAGAGAGGGCTCATCATATCATGAAGGTCAGACCCTCAAAATTCCAGGGAATTCTGTTCTGATCTGGGATTCTGTTTTGAGCCTCTCTCTAATTTCAACAAGTTTGTTATCTGTGTTGAGCCCAGTCCTGCATGTTTTACCTATAAATAACTTTGTGACTTCCATAGGAGTTCTGCTTTTGTCAAGGACTGAATGATTGGATCAGTACATTAACTTTAAAAGGAGGCTTTGTTGAGAAAATATTCAGGTTCTCAGCAGTAGTCTTTCATGTGAGATTTCACGGTATGCATAAAGTTCTGCCCTCGGATCTGGCGTGTAACTCTCATAGAAATTATGAAAGTCAGTGGGAGCTGACATGCTGAGAACTGAGGGCATGTTTAAGTTCATAATTTTTTATTCTGTTACCATATTGGAATGATTATTATAGTTTGAGGCCTCTAGCTATGTAATGTTAATATTGTGATATATTATGCTATGGAAAGCAGAAACTTTTTTTTAATTTGACACCATTCTTTGTTTTTCGGTTTTAATAAGTGTTTTTCATTGCTTCTAAACTAAATGTGTTTTTTAAAAATAAAACACATCAGTAATAATTTCTGAGCAGATATCTCTTTATTAGTGCACTTCCCAAGGATATGCTGGGGCTGAAGTGATAGTAAAAGTAACTTCAATCCAACTTGTGTAGTCTTCAAGAATAGTTGGAACAGGCCCTAAAACAGCAAAACCCTTCTTTAGGCATAACAATGGTAACTTGTAGTTATTTTCTGTAATATCTCTTTCAAAGGTGAGCAGATCACTGTGTGAACATACTTATGATCAACTATCAGCATTTTCAAAACAGGTAACCATTCAAACTGAGTCTAAATCTATTGTATTGTTCAGAAAGCATTAAAACGAAGACTAATATGGGTCTGACCAGAGAAATTTTTCCTAAGTTATTGTACCTACCTGAGGAGCAAGTTTAATTCCATGTGGTTTTAAAGCAATATGGTTCATTGGGGTAAGCTCCATTCCAGGCAAAAGATCATAGAGTTTGTCTTCTCCTCTCTTTTCTCCTTTGACCTGGTATCCACGACCCAGGCCAGTGTAAGCCAAGTATCCACGTCCTCCTAGTCCTCTAACTCCAGCAGCCCCTACAGGTACATTCATGTAAATTTCTAGGAATGTAAGAAGCATTAAACTGAATCAAATCACCGGAAAATCACCCTGATTCTTACTGTAATGGAAAAGTTAGCCCCATTTACTGATTTCTGATAAGAAGATGGGTAGTAACACTGACTGACTGAGAACTGCTGCAGATTCATACCACACTATTCACCATGAAGTAGAACTCACAAGAGGAAGTTTCTTTATTACCTTTGGAGGAAAATACAATAATACCATGAATATAGAGCTAGTACCTACATAACTGTATCATTCTGGCTTTTATCATACTTCTTGGGAGGGGGGGTTATTTATGTTTAGTGCCTGTAATTTCAGGCTGTAAGCTATGAGCAGCATAGTTTCCTTAGAAAATTCATTGCAGATGAGAAGATATGGTGAATCAGGAAATTCTAATTGATTACAGTACATAACTAAGATTGTCCTTATTCCTATGGTATCACTTCTCTTAGGGATTATCAATAATTTAATCAATATAAACCAGATCTCTACCCCTCTGCATCTTTCAAATTGTTTTCCTAAAGTGCCTTGAAATGTTTTAGTTAAGAGGAATGTCCTAGTTGTTTCTGACTGACTTTCCCATCTTCTCTGTTCTGTTCAGTCAACATAGGGCTTAACTTTCCATTGAATTAATGCACAGATTACTTTTGATTTTTTGCCATGTTTCTAACCTGATTTACAGTTGAAGAGTAACAGGGACAGTTAAAAATTAGATTGATTACTGCCCGTTGGTATAATTTAAGATTTTTAATGAATTTGGAATACATAGATTTCCCCCCCCACTTCTTTGAACTAATGACCATTTTCTCACATTACAACTGGTTCCTTTCAGAAGGATTGTTTGGGAATTTAGGAGATTAACAAGTGAGAGCATACTAAGGAAAAGTGAACTGAGTGATTTGGCAATTTTGACACTTTTCCAAATGTAATTTTAATGGGTTTTAGATTTATATATGCACAGTAAAGCTAAAGTATGGGCAGCAGCAGTGCAAATTTCCCAAACCATACCATCCAGCCAATGTAACTTGATCTTTCTCTGAAGGGATCACTTCTAGGGGAGTTAGAGATTAGGTTAGTTAATTCAGTCCTCATCAACTCTACTAGAGTACTTCAGACTGAGAACTGTTTTCTTTAGGACTTCTTTCTACCTGGAAATGGGTTGAGAACACCATCTGATTTCACTTAGGACATCAATCTTCTGTCAGTTATTAATGATCTCAGTCACTACTAGACATGAGTGAGAAGATTTGGATTTTGAACACCCCACCATTTAATTAAACCATTATTAAGTAAGTGGGCATGTGAAACATTCACGCCTTAGTTTTGGGAATTTTTTGGACTGAAAGCTTCATTCAGGCTTCTTTCTAGTCTTTCAAAAATTAACTTTAATTTTACCAATCTCTTATGCTATCCATTCCAATAGACTGTTGTTTTTGTTTTGTTTTGTTGCAGGAAACAAAACAAAACAAAAACCCTGCTAAGAAGTATGGCCTTTTATCATGTTAAATAGTTAATTGTCTACACTGTGATAGAGCAAAATTGGAACTATATTTTCAAATCTGTGGTGGTGAGAAATAATAAGATCCCACACTGAAATACCAATCATTTGATTGTTTCAAAATTAAAACCCAACCAACAAGATAGTGCAACAAAACCATCCCCAGTTTAGATTTCTGTAGTCAACATACTTGAAAAGATACTTAATGTCGACAGTGTAACCTGTTAGTGCTTATGGCCACTTCTTGTAGCACAGCGTGAAGCACTTTCTTGTTTTCATCTCTGTTTTGGAGGTTCATTTGTCATTCCCTGTAATGATGCTTAAGGCCCCAGGATGACTAGGGTAATGGCCTTGCCAGAAAATTTTCTGCTTGTGGGGAGGTAAGAGTCAATACACAGAGCACTGAAACTCGTGGGACTGGTTAGCTTTCCTGAAATCCAGCCTTGAGCCACTAAAAGGAGGAAAAAGTCAACTGCTAGGCTTCTGGGACTGAATCAACAGCCAGATGTGGGCAAGGAGTTCTGTTGTGAGTAGAAAACTCTTGTTTTGTTTGTTTTATCCCTCCTGGGACAAAATGGAGGATTTTTGGTTTGTTTACTTTGGAGCAAGAGTAATTCAGAGACTGTTAAAAAACTTTCAGCTTTCTCCTGGGCTGATGAGGGAGTATATATATTTTTTTGTTTGCTTAGCCTGCCTGAAGGTTCTCATCTGCTTTTAAAAGAGAGATTCCAAAGACTGTGGCTATTTTGCAGTGCATGAAGGCTTTTAGTCTCTTTCTTAAAAGGATGTATGACCTGAGGCTATGCAGAATTATAGAAAGCTGGGCTATATGCATAGGTCTGCCCCAGTGAATGGAGATTGTGGTAGGTGTAAAGAAGAGGAAGTAGCTGAGAAAAGCAGGAAGTTTGGGAGATGATTGTGTGTTCCAGGAAGATTTATCGAATGTTTCAGAGCTAGTAATGGGAACTCCTAAGAACAGGTGGGCTGGAGTACCTTCATAGTGAGGAACCATAGGACAATGACCATGAGACACTCCTCAGATCATTAAAGACTCAGGAGCAGCCCCAAATTACGGTCCTCTCTGAAAGACTCTGAAGTGCCTGAGTGATGGGGATATGCTTCAACTCATATAATCCAAGGTGGTTTATGCTAATTTCTCCATTTAGTTAAAACTGGTGGCTGGTGTAAGGTTTTTAAAACTGTTTAGTGGAACCAGCTTTAATGTGGTGCATGGATATTTGATTTCATAAATTTATCTCCTACTCTAGCTACAAAGCTATTTCAAAGATAGATTTCTGGGTTGCCGTAGACATAGCTGCTGGAGTTACCTCTAATGGATGGAGTCCTGATAATGCCCCTACTGCTGAGGTCACCTTTGGTGGCAGGGAAATGAAGGTTAGGAATAGTCGCGAAGGCCTGAGGTGCATAGAAGACTGGAGCTCCAAGGTAGGCTGTGGAAGGATCATACACATGTCCAAATGTGTAAGTGTATTCTCCTAGTAGCACGGTACCTCTTCCCCCTGTGCCTCTGGTGTGTCTAACGTAACTGTCTTTGTCTACTGGTTTTGCTAATGTCACTTCAATAGGGGAACCATCCAGCACCTTTAAAACAAGGAAAAATGCATGGAAAAATGCAAAGGAAGCACAAATGCAGTACAATATCCAGCATCATAATGACTGTTTTGTATAAGGCCAAAGTTCTGCATCTAAGCACAGCTACTTAGGTGGGGTGGCTGAAAGAGTTTGAGAATCTTCTGCAGTGAAGTCATGTTCCCATGAGCAGAAAGGGAAGACGGCCCCTGGCTGCTGTTGCAAAATGTGTGAACCATGCCAGTCTGCTCGTCTTCTGCCTGCAGCTGCTCTGAGGTTAGAGGAATTTCGGCTATATCTACGCTTGGAGCTAGAGTGTGTGATTCCCAGGAGCTAGTGCTAGCTCATGCTAGTGCTCAAGGAGTTAGTGTGCTAAAAATAGTAGTGTAGCTGCGATAGCTCAGGCAGTGGTGAGTGTCAGCATGGGCTAGCTGCCCCAGGTACAAACCTTCCTGGACCTCGTGGGTGTGTACTCAAGATGCTGAGCTGTGTCACTGCTGCCTGTGTTACCATGGCTACACCACTGTTTTTATCTCTATGAGAGCTAGCACAAGTATGCTTATAAGAGCCGGGAATCGCAACCCCAGCTCCAAGTTTAGACATAGCCTTAGAGACACTCCTCTTCTGCCCGCAGTAATGTGTGGATTCAATCAACTGCTCATTTTAAAACTACACTTTCTGAGAAGGTTCAAAATTAGGTAAGATCTGTTTGCCCCTTTCCTAACCCAAACATTACCATTTATATTAACCTGAAAACAATAATGAGCACATGAAAACGGAATCCAGTTGTCATTGTGATGTTAATTGTAAGTACCACAACTTCAGTGCTGATTCCAACAGGTGATGCAAAATATGTATCAAAGGGCTTGATGCAGTTTTTCAATGAGGTACTGTAGTACAGCACCCTTCAATGGAAAAGTGACTGCATTACCTATTTTCCAAAGACAGATGTTCAAGATACTGATTGCACATCTCAGAACATGTGGAGTACATTTGTACATGCACAAGGTGGCTTTATTCAGCTTCTAGATTGAAAAGCACTGCAATGATAAGAAAAATAGTCTCTGTGAAGAGAGTTTTTGAGCTGTATGATACCTGATCAATGGCTGTTTGTTTTACCAGAGACAAATGGATTTATTTTCTTAGCAAGCATGTATTCAGTTGCAATGCAAAGCCTATCGAGCGTGTGAATAGAATATCCCATATCTTTGAATTCATGGACACTGAATTTCCTCTCTTGCTGTCATGTTCTCAGCACAAGAATATATTTTTAATAGGTGTTTAGCTCCTATTAATGTAAGTTGGGGTTATGTTAACACACTGTTTTGAAAAGCTTATGCTCAAATAAATTTGTTAGTCTCTAAGGTGCCACAAGTACTCCTTTTCTTTTTGTTTTGAACTGTACACTCTTCAGAGCAGGGGCTATTCCTATGTGTTTGGAAAGGATTTGGCACATTTGAAGTGATTCCTCAGTAGAAGCAGGAATAAAAGAGGGATGAGTAACACCCCATGATAAATATGTAATACTATTACATAATATTATACACAATATTTGCCACATATGAAAATAATAAAATAGTTAACTCTTAAGACCTGGTTATTGCATTATAATGCCAAAAATTGTATATGGCATTAAAATTGGCTGAATTCTGAAAAAACAACAACAGTTTTGACAGATCTTGGTTTGAATTCTGAACAGATGTTTTGGTTTGACCATGTTTGCAGTCATCATTTACTATTGCACATTGCCTTGTTTTTTGTTGACACATAAGGAAAAGGTATTCAAAGTGCAAGCATGAGATTTTGTGACCTGTTATTCAGTATTAGTCATTTGTTCATTATTCTGTTTCTTGCATCGAGTCAGAACAGAACACTACTATATGATTTAGGTGATCAGTTTCCCATTATGCAGATAAATAGTAAATAGTCAAAATGAATAGTTTGGGAACACCCAAAAGGCCGAAACTTAATTACATAAATTGCAAACAATTACAAAAAAGCAAATTCAGTTGTATGACACCAATATACTATGAATGCTACTAGTGCAGCATTACCTTCCCGTTTAAGGCTTTCATAGCTTCAATTGCATCGTCTCTGTTATTAAAGTGTACAAATGCATAGTCTCTGATTTTCTTTATTCTTTCAACTGCACCTACAAAAATGTTGGGATATTAGTTCTGCAACTGTCTTTTCAAAGGAATACAGATTCGAAATTAACATTCTGGGTTGTGTTTTTAGCACTCAGTTTTACAAAGCACAGTTCTGATCTGCAGATGCTTGTGCATATGAGTATCTCACTGAACTCAGTAAGATTACTTGTGTGTAAAGCTAAGCCTGTGCATAAATAATTGTAGGGTCATGATCAAAATGAGTAATTACTGAACCTGTCATGCTATTGTTTTAATTTGGTCTGATTACCCAACTCAGAATGTTACACTTCTCAGAGTTTAAAAGTTTAAACAAAGTTAACTAAGTAGTCTACAGATCTGGTATTGCCAAGTACTTTTTAAAACTACATTGGTTTAGTTTTTCATTTATGGTTACAGAAAAATACAGTTAATTGAACAGAAAAAGTAAACTTAAATATACGTGATGTTAATACACACTAAGATAAGAAGAAAAGGAGTACTTGTGGCACCTTAGAGACTAACAAATTTATTAGAGCATAAGCTTTCGTGAGCTACAGCTCACTTCATCGGATGCATTTGGTGGAAAAAACTCTCCTCTGTTTTTTCCACCAAATGCATCCGATGAAGTGAGCTGTAGCTCATGAAAGCTTATGCTCTAATAAATTTGTTAGTCTCTACGTGCCACAAGTACTCCTTTTATTTTTGCGAATACAGACTAACACGGCTGCTACTCTGAAACTAAGATAAGAGTAACCCTCTTTTACCTAACAAGTCAAGGCAACCCTTGCAGTCCTATTTTCAGATATATGAAGTCAGCTAGATCAGACTTTGTAAAAATCAGGGCTGAGAAGGAAACCATGTGCAGTAAATGGAAATAGAGCAACAATCTTTACCGAGTGCAAGAGAACTATGATCTTAGCTTTTAAGTGAAGCTCTTAAGTATTCTAGAACCAGATATATGAAAATTTAAAAAAAAAATTACAGTGAGAAAGTGCATTCGAGTGCATTTCAACTCTGAGGATTTTTTATGTCTGGTAGTCTCCACCAGGATGGCTGAATGAAATTGTCAGCTGGTTATGTAATATATTCTTGAATTATGTCAGATTCCATAGAACATTCACATTTCAGTTTGTTTAAAATGTCATTTGGTGTCATATGCTTGCATGATGGATTCAGATTTCTTCTAGGCATATGTGATACAAATTCACTTTGGTTTGTTTATTTATTGCAGCTTGTCCTGACTTTTACATCCAGGCAGCCTCAGCACAGCCAGCAAGTTTAGAAGCACTAGTTTTCTTTTACAAAAATGTGCCTCTTTCTCACTTTGTATCAGAGCCTTTTCCTGTGTTTCCACTGGCTACATGAGATGTGATAGGTTTCAGAGTAGCATGTGTGTGTCAGTACCCATTATAAAGTCAACGAACAGGTTTGTCATCTGTCTTGAAGAATGCAAGGCAGTCCTGATTTCTGAATATTTGTTCTACCTCCAGGGGTGAAAGTAAGTCGAGTGACTTACCGGTACTCTGGGGCCAGCTCTGGCCCCCGGAAGGGGCGGGGCCTAGGGTGGAAGGGGTGGGGTTGAGGGGATCAGAGCCAGCCCCAGCCCACCCCACCCTGTAAGGTAAGTGCCCCCCCACCGGGATAGCAGCACCAGCCCGGGGTTCCGGGAGCTATTTAAAAGGCCCGGGGCTCGCTTCTTCTACTGCCCTGGCCCTTTAAATAGCTGCTGGAGCCCTGGGGAAGCGGCTGGGCTCCAGCGGCTATTTAAAGGACTGGGGAGGCAGAGGCAGCTGGACCTCAGACCCTTTAAATAGCCCCTGGAGGCCTCGCTACCCCAGGGCTCCAGGGGCTATTTAAAGGGCCCACAGCTCCCCTGCTTCTACCGCCCCAGTCCTTTAAATAGCTGCCAGAATCCTGGAGTAGTGGCGTCGGGGCTCTAGTGGCTATTTAAAGGGCCTGGGCGGTAGAAGCAGGGGAGCTCCAGGCCCTTTAAGTGGCTGCCAGAGCCCTGCAGCCGCTACCCTAGGGCTCCAGCAGTGGGGCTCTGGAGGCAATTTAAAGGGCCTGGGCTCCAGCAACTGCTGGGAGCCCCAGGCTCTTTAAATTGCCCCCTGGTGAAGCCGGGCTGCCCAGTACGGTGCACCAGCTCTTACCGGTACGCCGTACCGGGACGTACCGGCTTACTTTCACCTCTGTCTACCTCCTGATTGCCAAGCAATTTTGCAGAACACATGAATATACAGACACATCAGCCAGACAGCAGGAGTGGGGGGAACAAGGGTCAGAGAGAGAAACATTACTCTAAATCCAATTAGTTTATAATCGATGGTGTATTGAACATGCATCAGCTTACAGATTTTCAGTGAAAATGTCGGATTTTTTTTATCAATACAACAGGCCTTACTGCCCCATGCTGAATACAATGCCATCAACAGCCTCAGGAACAACTCTGACATCATAATCAAAAAGGCTGACAAAGGAGGTGCTGTTGTCACCATGAATAAGTTGGAATATGAACAAGAGGCTGCTAGGCAGCTCTCTAACTCCACATTCTACAGGCCATTATTCTCTGATCCCACTGAGGATTACCAAAAGACACTACACCATCTGCTCAAGAAACTCCCTGAAAAAGCACAGGAACAGATCTGTGCAGACACATGCCTAGAACCCCGACCAGGGGTATTCTATTTGCTACCCAAGATTCATAAACCTGGAAATCCTGTATGTTCCATCATCTCAGGCATTGGCACCCTAGCAGCAAGATTGTCTGGTTATGTGGACTCTATCCTCAGGACCTATGCTACCAGCACTCCCAGCTATCTTCGAGACACCACTGACTTCCTGAGGAAACTACAATCCATCGGTGATCTTCCTGAAAACACCATCCTAGCCACTATGGATATAGAAGCCCTCTACACCAACATTCCACACAAAGATGGACTACAAGCCATCAGGAAAGGTATCCCCGATAATGTCATGACAAACTTGGTGGCTGACCTTTGTGACTGTGTCCTCACCCACAAAATATTTCACATTTGGGGAGAATATATACCTTCAAGTGAATGGCACTGCTCTGGGTACCCGCATGGCCCCACAGTATGCCAACATTTTTATGGCTGACTTAGAACAATGTTTCCTCAGCTCTCATCCCCTAATACCTCTAATTGCACAACACTGATGACATCTTCATCATCTGGACCCATGGAAAAGAAGCCCCTGAGGAATTACACCATGATTTCAACAATTTCCATCCCACCATCAACCTCAGCCTAGACCAATTCGCACAAGCAGTCCATTTCCTGGACACTACTGTGCTAATAAGCTATGGTCACATAAGCACCACCCTATACCGGAAACCTACTGACTGCTATACTTATCTACATGCCTTCAGCTTCCATCCAGGACACACCACAAGATCCATTGTCTACAGCCAAACTCTAAGATACAACCGCATTTGCTCCAATCCCTCAGACAGAGACAAACACCTACAAGATCTCTATCAAGCATTCTTAAAACTACAATACCCACCTGATGAAGTGAAAAAACAGATTGATAGAGCCAGAAGAGTACTCAGAAGTCACCTACTACAGGACAGACCGAAAAAAGAAAATAACAGAAAGCCACTAGCTGTCACCTTCAGCCCCCAACTAAAACCTCTCCAGCGCATCATGAAAGATTTACAACCTATCCTGAAAAATGATCCCTCACTCTCACAGTTCTTGGGAGACAGACCAGTTCTTGCTTACAGATACCCCCCCCAACCTGAAGCAAATACTCACCAGCAACCACACACCACACAACAAAAACACTAACCCAGGAACCTCTCCTTGCAACAAAGCCCGATGCCAACTCTGTCCACATATTTATTCACGTGACACCATCATAGGACCTAATCACATTAGCCATGCCATCAGGGGCTCATTCACCTGCACATCTACCAATGTGTTATATGCCATCATGTGCTAGCAATGCCCCTCTGCCATTTACATTGGTCAAACCGGACAGTCTCTACACAAAAGAATAAATGGACACAAATCTGACATTAAGAATCATAACATTCCAAAACCGGTAGGAGAACAGTTCAACCTCTTTAGCCACTCAGTAAAAGACGGAAGGGTGGCAATTTTGCAACAGAAAAGCTTCAAAAACAGACTCCAACGAGAAACTGCTGAGCTTGAATTAATATGCAAACTAGATACCTTAACTTGGGTTTGAATGGAGACTGGGAGTGGCTGGGTCAATACACATATTGAATCTATTTCCCCATGTTAAGTATCCTCACACCTTCTTGTCAACTGTATAAATGGGCCATCTTGATTATGACTACAAAAGTTTTTTTCTCCTGCTGATAATATCTCATCTTAATTAATTAGCCTCTTACAGTTTGTATAGCAACTTCCACCTTCTCTGTATGTATATATATATATATCCTCTTACTATACGTTCCATTCTATGCATCCGATGAAGTGGGCTGTAGCTCATGAAAGCTTATGCTCTAATAAATCTGTTAGTCTCTAAGGTGCCAAGAGTACTCCTGTTCTTTTTGCAGATACAGACTAACACGGCTGCTACTCTGAAACCTATTATCACTAAAGTTAATGGGAAATGTGGGTTTCAGAGACTCTTTGGGTAATCTGATCCATAGTGGCAGCTCTAGATTTTAACTCCTCTAAACTGAACAAATTGTTACTGGATGCTGTATTACTGTCAAAAGGCTTTCCCGGTACAGAATCACTGGCTCAAATGTACAATTCAGTCCCAAGGTGTTGCAGTACAGTATTATGTCCAGTGCAAGAGGCTCAGGGGAGGGGGGAAAATCATTTCAGACTGTTGCTGACATTTCTGATTATAATTTCACTATAACCTAGAGCTGAGCTCGTTTCCCCAAAGCTCAGATTTTCTACTATATAACCAGTTTTTTTAGAACATACAACAATCTCAAAAACGAGTTGTTCCAGAATTTTAATCCATCTAATATAATAATAATAAATATTATTAATAATAAAATAAAAAAGAGGGAGAGACAGAGAAATTTCAGTTTTCAAAATGATCAAACTGCAAAAACATATCATTAAAGCAAATGCAATTTAAAAACTTCCATAAACTGTTTTGGAATCCATTTCCTTTGAGCAGATTTGGTTTAAAAAATGATGGAGTTTTATAGACACTTCAGGTGACTATAAACGTGTTTTTTAGGGAGTGCTAATAAGTTAAGTGTTCTGGAGCAAATTGGGATTAATAACGGGGGAAGAAGCTGAAAGTAAAATGATTTATCTAACAACTTCGTGTTTGCTAAAAGTATTATACTGAGGGATTAAAAGACAGGAATGACTCATAAAGGAATTTCTAATATATCTTTCAGCTGCAGCCTAATGTGAAAAAGAGAAATATATGTAGCAGAGACAAGCAGAAGAGTTAAGATGCTCTGTAATACATCTTTAAACTTTAAGGAGAAAGATAATAGAAGTGAGTTAAATTATGAATGATTTCCTGGTGCTGAGCACAAGAAAGTAGTGCAGAGATTATTGTATTTCTTGGAGTTCCAAAATGCACTTCTTTATACAGAGTTGGATTTTCAAAAGCTTCTGCATGATTTAGAGCAAAACTCCCATTGAAAATTAATGGAACTTGTGCTCAACTCATGTAGACACTTTTGAAAATTCCACCCTACATACTCATAGGTGGAAAGGATAATATTAGGATAATTTATGGATTAAATTATAAATATTGGTTTGTATTTTTATATAAGTTTCTATATGTTATTCATTTCTATGATGGGCAATTAAGCTTATAAATTTTCAAACGTTGTATTCGATGCGAGTTTTAGAATGTAGAACATACGAGAATTAAATCCAGAGCAACCCACCCATCTCACTTGGTGAGAACATGAATGGACCTGCAGTGTGGTAGGCAGCTGGGCGGGGTTGGGGAATACATGCCTGGGAACTCAGGGGCGGCTTTTCCCCTGCCTCCCATTGGCCACCCAGAGGGAGATGAGATCTGAGTGACCCCTCACCCCTATAGCCCTTTATTATTTTAACAACTGCCTGGGGTTTTTTGGAGTATCTAGCTCCAAAAAGCTGCTCCTTAGCTGTCCCACTCTCCCTCTCTGTAGTTGTAATATAGAAGCAGTGTTTTTTGAGTGTTGTGGGCCAAATGCCTCTTTTGATATCAGGAAGGAATTTTTCCCTTTGGGGCAAAATTGGCAGATGCCTGCAGGGTTTTTTGCCTTTCTTGAAGCATCATGGAAGCACATTTTGGTTTAAATAGCAGTAGAAATGTAGAAATTATTAGTCATTTGTAGGAATGTTGCAACCGGAGTTCAGTGTGGTTACAAAGCCAAAAGGGCCAGCAGCTATAGGTAATTTACTGGGATTTTGCTGATGGACCTTGTGCCTCTGGGACAAGAGGGAACTGAAGTCTTCACAGAGTGAGATATCTTTTTAGTACCTTCTGTCCCACTTCTGGAGGTGGGGAAGGTGAGAGGATTCAGAAGAGTGAGCTGAGTACTATGCGTAAGCTGAGGAGAGTCTATCCTGATGGGATATAGGGTGGGAGCCTGGAATGCCACACTGAACCCACTCAAATGCCTGGTACTGAGAGATGGAGAAGGAGGGGCATACAGCCCTCTCCCCAGTGTTAATAACCTTGTGGTCTGTCACTTAAATCCCTCACTGTGCCTGTCTTCATTCACCTGCATGCCCTGGTCAAGTCAAATATGGGTTTAAAAAATCCAAGTGCTTTGTGATTCTTCAGTGTGCAAGTTTTATGTCAATATTCATTATATAAAACCACCTTTACAAAGCGTATGGAATTTTCAAAGTCAGTCAATCATTGTGGGGAGGAGTGAAGCAGCCATACTGAATCACTCTCTTTTGAACATTATCCTTTTTCATAGAAGAAGAATAGTGAAAAGAGTCTATCCCACTTACATACGCTCACTCTCCTTGGAGGTAAAACCTACCCCTGTAACAAAGCTAATGTTTAAAAAAATCAAAATAACCTTTCTGCAGAAATCAAGTTACTGGAGAGCATATATACAAAATCATGTCACAACAGAAGTAATTTTACTAACGTAGAATCCTTAGGACTTTTCATATACCATTTTGGACTGCAGCAGAGCTATTTGACTTGCCAAACCGCCCTGAAAATGTCAGTTGTCCTGTCAATTGGAAAACAAGAAACTTACTGGATGATCTAATGCCAGCAGTCGCTGTTTTAGGAACTTAAACTGGGTGAAAATTGTTTCAGCACTTGAAGGTTTTACAGGGGAAAGAAACAGCTATTTCATCCTTTATGCTGGTGTTCCACCAATTTAATATTTCAGAGAAACGACCACTACTGTTAGTTTACTACAACTGAACAATATCTACCAATTTAATGGACTCAAACCCGCAACAGCTAAAACCTGCTTTATGTCATTTCCTAACCTGGTTTAATATTGTTGAATTCTTTTTCAATCGTCTCTTCAGTGGTTGATAGCATAAGGTTTCGCACATAGAGGATTTTAACTGATGACATTGTATCTTCATCAACTTCAACTTCTGGTTCTGCCCAGTCTACAGCAATAGGATGTCCCCATAACTGTATTCTTCCTGCAAAAAATAATAAATAATTGAAAGTACCATTGTTCAATTAGTTTCTAGGCATATTGATGTTTTGTATAAAATTATGCTGTGGTAGTAGAAGTAGTAGAATGGACTGATTATACAGAAGGTCTAAAATTTCATGCTCAAAGCAATGGCACATGTTTCCAGAAACAGATAGTCAGATGCCCAGATCTTATTCTTCCAGCACTGCAGATGCGCAGCATCGAACAAGGATGGAGAGAAAACATGGTACAGTCCTCAAATATTTTCATTCTATGAACCATTTAGAGAGATCTCTTAATGAACCTGCTTCTCTTTCAAAAATCCCTTCCCTCCACTGCTTGGTTTCAAAATGTTTCTTTCTGCAGCTGACTGGAAAGGTTCAACAGACTACAGTATGATAAACACTGTGATTCTAAGAAGTTTAAGTAAGACTTATGTTCTCAGAAATTGATTTGTGTGCAGTAGTTTGGTCCCTATAGCATAGTGCTTCAATGGAAATAGTGAAGATAGGGGAATGCAAGGCAATACATTATTACAAGAAGGGCCTTATGTGGGGGAAAAAAAATCTCACTGACTTGGTGTGTTTTGGATGAGTCCCCCAAGGAGAAATTGTAACTGATTTGGGGAACTCTAAGGGGAAAAAAGGGAAAAAGTTAGATGGCTAAAAATCAGTGCTATGGCAGCATCATGCATCTAATGTCCATAATAATAATTTACATTTGGTTAATTAATCCACTGCTTTTAAATTCATCAAGAGTGTTGGCATACCTTTGCATGCAGCCACAAAGCTGGTCTTGAGGTCATGCAAATGATGCTAATAAGCACTGGCAAGCAGCCTTGTCTCCTACAGAGGGCAACAGTAACTGCTTCACCCAGCTTTCCTTCCATTCCTGCACATCTTGTAGGGAATTTCTCCTCTTCCAACAGTAACTGAAGCTTAGCTCAGCCACAAAAATCTCAGGACCTTATTTCCTGCCCAGTCTTGTCCTGGATTCACCCAATAACATCAGAGATGTTGTGACAGAGTCAGTACTTTTCATTGGCAATTTTAATGAGTTCAGCAAACAAGTTTTCTCCAGATGATGCATTTATATCCAGCCTAACAATGGAGGTTAACAGTGCAGTCCTTCCCTTATCTTGTCTTTCTAAGATTTTTTTTTTTACATTTGACAAAATAGAAACAAATTTTAAGGACTCTCTCCCCTTTTCCCTTGGGAACGGGGTGGAGGGAGGAAGGGGAAGAAAATAAAGGAAAACTTATTTTTGTTGAAAAACTTGGAACATTTACGAAAACAAAAATGTTTCCTTTCAAAACAAGATACTTTTTGTTCGAAATAAATCTGAAGTGACTTTGACCAACTCTAGCTCTATATCTTTTCAGTGCTAGCCTAAACTTGGCTTGAACTAGTAATGACTAAAAGTAGTCATCTGATAGCTAATTGATAGCCTATGTAACATGTATGGCTTTGGTCCAGTTCTCAGTGGTCATGTTCCGATCATCAGTAGAAATAACTGGCTGGTTTTGCCAGTAGTCTCTTCAAGGCATAAATAAGCTTGGATGCTGAACTTCCCTCATACTAAAACTTGATAAAAAATTGCATGGAGGGAGGAGAAGAGACAATGTTTTTTGCAAAAATTGTGTTCCTATTTTTGACCACCTCTACCTCTTTCCCTGAACTAGCCTTAGAAATAGTCCCTCAAGCAGTGGTTAGGCTCATAGTATGATATAGCTTGCTCTGCAACTACCTGAGTTCTTGACAGGTTTCAGGGTAGCAGCTGTGTTAGTCTGTATTCGCAAAAAGAAAAGGAGTACTTGTGGCACCTTAGAGACTAACAAATTTATTTGAGCATAAGCTTTTGTGAGCTACAGCTCACTTCATCGGATGCATTCAGTGGAAAATACAGTGGGAAGATTTATATACACACATAGAAAACATGAAACAATGGGTTTTATCATACATACTGTAAGGAGAGTGATCACTTAAGATGAGCTATTACCAGCAGGAAGTGTGTGTGTGGGGGGGACCTTTTGTGGTGATAATCAAGGTGGGCCATTTCCAGCAGTTAATAAGAACGTCTGAGGAACAGTGGGGGTGGGGTTGGGGGGAGAAATAACATGAGGAAATAGTTTTACTTTGTGTAATGACCCATCCACTCCCAGTCTCTATTCAAACCTAAGTTAATTGTATCCAGTTTGCAAATTAATTCCAATTCAGCAGTCTCTCATTGGAGTCTGTTTTTGAAGTTTTTTTGGTTGAAGGATAGCCCCTCTCAGGTCTGTAATCGAGTGACCGGAGAGATTGAAGTGTTCTCCGACTGGTTTTTGAAGAAAATCAGTCATCAAGAATTATAACATTCTTATACTTTAAAGCAAAACATATCTTAAAACTTTGCCCACTGCACCATGTGGTGATATCAGAGTATAATTTATTTAAAAAGCTTTGTGTGATATTAAGTTGGCCAGCTGCATATGATCCTAAATTATGCTCCCATGCCAAGGTGAATATAGAATAAACAAAAATGGCTATCTAGCACCATACTTCAGCGGAAGAGCATTTTACAATTATTTGACCCTCACAGCACCTCTGTGAAGTATTATTCCTATCTGGCAAATAGGGAAAACTGAAGGAGTAGGACTTGTCCAAAGTCACACTGTGAGAAACAGAGCTACTTAGAGAATCTTGAACTCTTAACCCCATCTCCTTGCTTTTGTCACTATTCCACACTTCTGCCCATATGTAAAGTTCAGTATAAACATGGAACTTTTGTAACACTAGATGTGTTGTAAGAGTGATGGTACTAAGATCTAGTTCTCTTTTCTGACTTTCATTGTTCACAATTTGAAGATCTAATATTGATGATTAATAATGCATGGTGACTTTCACATGCTGTGTGTGTTATGGAAGCGGATCTCCTAAAGGCCAGTTGTGTAAACTTATCTTGGGGACTGACAGTCAAGTTGCTTTCTTTTCACCTTGATCATTATCACAAGTATTAGAGGTGCTATAGGTCAATTATAAGCCACCTATATAACTCTACTGTATTCATATTACCACCTTGATAATACCTGTACAAGCCTACTTAAAAATTAATCAGATCTCATGGCTAAATACTAATAAACTTTGATCATGTCTTCAAATGTAGCATGTAGTAAATTCTTATTCAAAGATAATCCTTGTGTAATATAAGTCTAGGCATAAATGCAATTCCTCATTAGAGATTTCTTCATTAGACTCCAGTTAGGAAAGCATCCCAGTTCAGGAAAATGCTTAAGTACATTCCTAAAGCTAACTATGTTCATAGCCACTTTCCTGAATAAGTGCCTCAGATTGTATTCTCCAAATCCTGCAAGGTTCTGAGTACCATTGATTCCCACTGTAGTTAATTGGAGTCCCCAAACTTCTGGATTAGGGCCCATAAATATTCCCACATTCAGCAATCGTGCCATCTCCCATACCATCCTAGGAAGAAACATGTTTTTTTCTTTAATGCAACTTTATATCCTTGCAAAATCTGTACCAGCTATACTATTTCAAATATTAGACTGCACCAGTACAAAGAATGATAAATGGAGTTTATCAGAGATTTATTTCTAATTTCAGCAGAGATTGAGCCTAGCAAATCTCTTTGAACTAAGAAAATTCCCAGCAGGCTTATTCCACTGAATTCCACTAAATGGAGATTAATCTGACCTGTATTAACTGCAAAAGTATTGTCTTTTGCAGCTGATTTTGATGTATATAATAAAGTACATGCATGTGTATGTGTTGGGTATCTTTGTATTATATAAAGGTAATTTCATAAAATTGATGCATCTGAAATTAGACAGGAATTAAATCAGGAATACAGGGTTAAATTCCTGGCTCAGTAAATAACTTATCTTATCTTGAGCAAGTCACTTAATGCACAAATAAAAGGGACTATAATGGTGCAAAGTAGTAGTATTCAGGTGTAATAATAATTTACAGGGCCAAATTCAGTCCAGGAGACTCTGCAAAAGGAAGATGGCATAGACACTGAGTTGGGGCCTTGGCAGTTTTAAGTCCAGCAGACACACCTTCCCCTCTTTCAGGGGGCCTGTAAGCTGCCAGCGCTGCCTCAAGAGAGGGTGGCAATGGCTGGGGAAAGATCAATCCCCATCAGTGCAGCTCCTGAAGTGATAACTGCTATATAAGTGCTTGCTGTAAGGATGATTATTTATCGTGTTTATTATGGTAGTGCCTAGGGACCAACCAGAATGTGGTCCCATTGTGCTAGGCAATGTACAAAACACAGAGTAGTAGACAGTCCCTGCCTCTAGGCACTTTCAATATAAATAGATAGGATATGTAGGAAGGGGAAAAAGGTGTAACACACAATCAGTGTTAACAATGTGATGGTGGCAAAGATCACATTAGGCTTTGGACTAGAGTAGAACTGGCTGGGAAATTTTTGTTGGAATGATTTTTCAGATTGAAAATGCCCTTCTCCCAAAATCAAAACTTTCCATGGGAAAATTTCAATTTTGCCCCAAAATCTCTTGATCAAAATGATGGCTTCTCAGCTGCTCCCTTGGAAGGCTCTTTCCAATTGACAAAGCTTTCTGGGGGGCTACAAAGACTGAGCTGCCTGTCTCTGCCTCCCAGTGTTCCCCCAAGTTCCGGGACTGGATAGTCAGCCAGTTGGGAGACTCAGCCCCCACTCCTCGTGCCACTCCAGGGCAGTAAAGGCTAAGCATCCTGTCTCCCTCGCTGGCCCTGGGGCTTGGGAGAAGTGAAGAAGTTCAGTAGCTAGGCTTTCTGCCTCTCCATTAGCTGGGCAGGCAGGAAATAAGAAAGCTGAAAAATGTCAGTGTTTGCTGTTGGTTTCTTTAATGCTAAATGACTTCGTGAAGCGCCATAGTGAAGGAAGCTGCATGACCAACACTGCAGACAAACCTGGTAGCAGTTTTTCTTGCCATTGCTGCTGCTCGATGACTTTCATATTCCACAAAAGCAAAGCACGGTTTTTTTGTTTTGTCTGCTGCGCTGGGATACACAATGACATCAATGACCCCATCTGTGACTTTCCTCATCTCTGCTAAAATTTCTTCTCTTTCTTATTTTTTGGGATTCCTCCTACAAACAAACGGCAGTTGTCTACACTGGCACAAACCCCTAGGAGTCGTCCATTCCTGCATACAAACAACAGTTCCAGTTGTAATGAATCAGGCTTATTTCTTTGAGAAATCACAAGCCTCATCTTCCCAAAAAAACATAGTTTAAAACTTATCAATCAGACCAGTCCATTTGAGCAGTGTACTCCATCCAATACACAATCAGCAATCATGCCAGACAAAAAGGAATATATTCAGAATTGATTTTGAATGTTCACACACCGACAACTTGAAGGTGAAATTGGAGCTGCAGGCAGGTATCAGTATTTTGAGAATATATGCTTGGAAATAATTTGAGACTTTGGGAGAAATAAATTTCAATCTTTAACTTCCTAGGTGTTTATTTCCACAACCAGCCATTGAGGATTGTCTTTACCCCAGAACTTTACCATTGAAGGACACGACAGTGAAGAACTGTGTTTAGCTAATATGATGCTGACCGTGATTTACAGTCACTGTAGACAAGGACAAATCATGTTCACCAAAGTGTCAGCTAACTGGAAAATCATAGTCAGCCTATGGGTCAGCACAACTGGGGGTCTGGGGAAACAACTTCTCACTGTTCTCCAGCCTGCATGATTCAGGCCACAGGGAGTGCTAATCCCTGTTCTCTCTGGGTGCTTCCTGCTTCTCTCTGTGCTCTGTGGAGAGTCCCAGGGAGTGAAAACTCCTTTTCATTCCCATTTTACCTCCTCTTGTTTCCCAGCCCCTCTGGAGGCTTTTGAGGAGTTACAGCTTCCTTCCCCACAAGCCTTAAAAGGCTCTTCATTGCCTAGACAGCTTCCAAATTCCATCCCCAGACAGCCTTAAATAATACATCAGAAAGTCCAATCCCTCATGGGCCTTTGCATGATGCCCCACTCATACTCTGTGAACTTAAGAAGGCTCCCCGCCCAGTTCACAACTCCCCACAAAGCTCAGGAGGGGCTAGTCAGCAGCTCCTCTTGCCTCCCCAGGAGCCAAAATAGGGTTGTCAGAAAAGCTGATCCAGAATTTTTTTAATAAAACACATTTTTGTTAGAAAATGCAGATTTATCAAAATGGAAGCTTGTGTATTTTCATCAATGGGAAACTGACTGATTGTACAAGGGAATGGTGGTGGAAGGTGTGATTTTAAGCTTTAGATAACTACACATTCATTTTGCAAGTCGCAGGAAAATACATAATGTGTAATAAAACAGACTAATACATCATTTGATTTCAACTTTATATGAACATACCAGTCATGCTCACCTAATTTCATAATTATTAAGTTGCTTGATTGCATTCTTAGCCTCCTGTTTGTTAGAGAATGTTACAAAGGCATATCCCCTATTGTTTCCATTGAAGTCCATCATCATTCTCATTTCATAGATTTTACCAATCTGCAAATGAAAAGGAAAGTCAATAACCCATTCTGAAAGGAAACTTTCACCAACAGCACAGAAGCTATTTACACAAAGCTGGTTATTTCCCTGACTGTGTCTTGTGTGCATATCACCTCAGAGTTGTTTGAACATCTCCATCAATGTGACCATCAGCCAGAACCTATTTTACTTGAGAACTGTTTTCTGACCCATGAATGAAGTCAGAATAAATAAAGGCAACATATGTTTAAGTGACAGTTAGGGCTGAGTTAGCACTGCAGCTCTCTTAGCAAGGTAAATGACCTCTATTCACACCATCTGATAACACAGTACCAATGTTCCAATGTGTGCCTGAGGACCCTTATTCTGCAGTTGTCACAGTAATGATTTCTTGCACTGATTTGCTCTTTGTTTTTAAATATTTAATTTCAGTCTGTGCTATGAAGGAAAAGGACTGCAGGCTCCAAAGTCACACAGTCTCAGCCTCATTCTCAAAGTCAGTATGTGAACCTCAGTTAACCAAACTTTTTTCTGTGCCACTATTGGTGGGATTGTTCTCTTTCCATATAGAATTAAGAATGGCAGTGGAGGCTACTTAGAAGTGCTGCAGGAGGATGAGGACAAACTTTTGGGAGTTTCCTTATTTGGGAATGTGATTACTGTTAGTGATAGGGAGGGCACAGTATGTGCATGTCCTGATATAACCGTTATTATCAAGTACCTGAGGTAAGCTAAGCACTTTACAAAAAATAAGACATGGAATGAAATCCTGGCCCCACTGAAGTCAATGCAAGTTTTACCACTGACTTCATTGGAGCCAGGATTTCACCTATGTTGTCCCTGCTTCAGGGAACATACAATCTAATTTTGGAACTCATGCAACAAAGAGTAGAGTTAAAAAAAATTAAGGGGGGAAGGCAGAAGTTTTACAATAATGTAATTATGTGGTGACTTAGGTTAATCAAATGATCATGTTGCTGCTACTACTTTCATGCTGTTAAACTACTCCCTTCTTGTGTGTGCAAAAATATGTGAGTGACTGCATGCCAATTCACACATACAATTACAGTGGCTGCATGTGCATATCAGTGAAGGCTTGTTATAACCTGTGGTGTTTCATGCTCCAGTAGGGGACATTAGACAGGATGGGGCACATTAAGGGCCCTACACACCTGCTAGGATCTGGAAGGAGTCACTGAAGGAGCATGCTGCTCCTCTCAAAATCAGGTGGAAGCAATGCTATATCACGCTTTCTCTGCCCAGTGCTCCCGGAGGCATTCTGCTTGTATCAGCCCTGTGCAGATAGCATGCGTCAGAGCACCTCTGCTCAGTGCTTCTGATCTATACCCCCACATTTCCGTAGCTCCAGAAAAGTATAAGCATACAGCTTAGCCCTGTAATAGAAAGTGAGACTCAGAACAGATTTAGGTAACAGGAGCAAACTATACAGTAGCCTCACCAACACAGAAGTACTATGGGTTATACACTGAGCAATGTACACAAACAAAAGAATAGTCGCTAATGTTTGTGTATTAGAATGATATGCATTTCAATTTTCCATTTGTTATTTCATGTACCAGGCCTTTGAAAATGCAGCCTTCTTTCTGAACACAGTTTTATCAGGAACATGTGTATGGTACAAGAGGAGGAAAATCTCTTAAATGTAAAACATTACTTTTTCACATAATGGGATAAGTTCATCTTCAAAAAGGTCTCGGGTAATTTCCCAATGAAAATCTCACAGCCCCTCTCTGGTGGCGGGGCATCCCAGCCAGGCGGTGGACCTCCATACTTTCTTTGTCCATTTTCCTGCATCAAAGAAAAGAAACGTAGTTTAAAATATATAGAATCAACAGAAATCTCTAAAAATTGCCTTATTTGTTTCTATAACTCTCCATGGACTTATCTGCATAACCGTGCCTTTCTTTCTATTCCCGCCCCTCCTCCACTTGGCCTCTCTGCTCATCTAACACTGGCATCCTCTCTGACCCATCATAAAATCCTGATTCAATAACATCCTTCTTTTCAGCTCTTGCCATCTGAAACAATGTCTCTGTGCAACTCCCCCTCATTGAGACGTGATCCAGTGCCCAATGAAGTCTCTCAATATTTGCTAAAATGTTACCTATCTTTGTTTACTTAAAGTTGAACTAAGTGGATAGATCCTAGTCAAATACTACCTTTCTGATGCTGTAGTGTTTAATATAACATGATGTATTGGACAAGGATGCCAGCCTGCCATAGGCTAAAACTTTGCCTGCCAAGCATCAATCTCCTTTTACAGAGTCAAAGTTTATAATTTACTAGTGTTTATGAGCTTCAGAAAGCAACCAGGTGTCATAATCCAGCTCCACTTAGTCAATGAAAAAAACCTCCCATCGACTTCAATAAGAACAAGATCAGCTCCTGTGTGCCTTCTACAGTGGCTAATGACAGTTTCCTGATGTACTTGAGAGATGACCAGTTTGTACTGTAGACTAGAGAGTTTCTCTGAGGGTCACAAACAACATACGTTAGAGTATTGGAGAGATGAATGTCTTGACATCAGTTATTTCAGGCAACATTTTTCAAATGTTTGAGTTGGCTTAAAAAGTCAATGTCCAATGGCTTTTCTAAACCCGATGTGACAGGTGCACTGAGCACTGTTAGTTTTGGTTCTAGCCTAGTAACACATTCAACAAAAGTACAAGTTTTCAACAATCCGCCTACTGCTCAGAAGCATTTTATTAATTATTACATTTATACTGGATTTTTGTAGTTAATGATGAGTTTCTTACTATACACAACAAAGAGATGAGCTTACATGTCTGCTCTTGGAAGAATTATGTTTCCAGGAGGTATTAAAGAGGAGAGAGGTGGGACATTTATTAAGTTACAGCAGTGTCCACACAATGAGTTACTGCATGAGAAGCTGGTCCACTGTAGAGTCACACCCTGGCTTGCTGTATAGACAAGCCCTAATTCTCTAGTTATTTGCCCTCCGTAGTAATTCCAACCCTAAACTATTTAATAAACAGGGAAACTGTTTCAAGCTCCTTACATAGTAAGAGAGCACAGCAAAGTGAAACTGATTAGGATCTTGAAGGGAAACTAATTAGGAATATAAGCGATAAGGGACCAAGAAGTCTCTTCCAGCCTATTGTTTATGGATTATCACTTGGACAGATGTAGTAGTAAATTATCCATTTTCATTCTTACTGTAAAGATTTTCATCATAATGGGAGAGTCATAACAGTACTTTCAGGAGTGAATTCCTGCAGTATCAAATTTTAAAACATTGAAGCTGGCAACATTAAACACCATTTCCCTGAAGGTGTAATTTGCTGAGTGATGCATGAACTTCTATTGATTCATTTGGTATAGCTAAGGTTTGATAAATCTGTTCAGTTTTGTCACATTCTTAATTGTGATTACTATGTAATGCATGCTATGGATCCTGCAGGATCCATTCAAGAGAGGCTAAGAAAAGGAATTAAAAAAAAAACCCTGACCCAAAGTAGATTCAGATGAGAAGGTTTGAGAAGATATACCATGCCACTGCAAAACAAAGGACTGGAAAAACAAAACCTTTTATTTTAATTAGGTCATTGTGTTAATGTAAGTGAATGGGATGACTCAGCAGAGGAAAAAATCCCCTATTTCAGTCAGCAAGGTCTTCACTTCACCGGTTGAAAGAAAGAAAAAGTACTCCAACCCAATTCTCAGCTCTCCACAGATTTGGTGGAAGGAGGAAGAACTGTTTTCTTAAATCCCCTTCCCTTTTTGCAGGTGAGTGAGTGGGCAGTGGGGGGAGAGTGAGGGTGGATAAGGGGCAAGCTAAGAGCGCAGATACTTGGATACTGTGGTGACAAGTTTGATATAAAATCCCAGAGAATGTGAGGAAAGGAATGGGGTGAAAGGAGAAATAGAATAAACTCTGAAAATGGCAGGGAGGGACAAAGAACCTGGGAAGCAAAGAGAAAAGAAATGTCAGAGGAAGAAGAGATGAAGTAACTGTAAATGGAGGTAAATCAAATATTGAAAAATACAGATGAAGGTAAGAAAGAGAAAAGAAGACTGGGATAAAGAAACTAATGCAGAATATAAATACAGCAGACTTATGTGATTTTTATCTTACTTTGTGTAAAGTATAGTAGATAACAATGTTAAAATGCAGCAAACTCAAATGCTTGCTTACCTATAATGTGTGCACACAGCTTTATATGCTATAAACACTCTGTTTTTTGTTATTTTAATTGTCTGCCCTGTAGTTTTGGTAGCTCCAAGTTCCTTTTAGCCCCAAACTGCCTCTTTGGGCTACTGTGCTGCTTACCATACTTCTGTCCTTAAACAACTGACAGGATCTGAGCCTTAGTAAACTCCATAACGCTCACTCTCATTACCATTTGCAATTATAGTCTAAGGGAGTTTACCAGATTATTTCATAGTATTGCCTAATTTTCTATTGCATTTGAAAATGAAATATGTTGAGGCCATGTTTGTTTTGAGGATGAGTCCAAAATTCAGTAAACAGATGGATAATTTGACTTTTGAAGGGCTCCCCTGCCTGCTACAAATTTGGTAAAAATAAACAAAGATGGCTCCCATTTTGAGACCTTCTCAAACAGACTTTAAACAAACCTCTGATTATTAAGGCTGATAAATAATCTCTCTCCTATGTCAGATAAATGAAATACTTAATCTTTAGAGACTAAAAATGGTCCCAGGATGTCAAATTCAGCCCTGGGTCTAAACACTTTTAAAGTACAAAGGTTTCAGAGTAGCAGCCGTGTTAGTCTGTATTCGCAAAAAGAAAAGGAGTACTTGTGGCACCTTAGAGACTAACAAATTTATATGAGCATAAGCTTTCGTGAGCTACAGCTCACTACAAAGGGTTTCTAATTCAGGCCTGGTCTACATTAAATGTGAGGTTGACATAGCTACAGGACTCAGGGGTTGTGAAAAATCTACACTTCCGAGTGCTGTAGCTATGGCTACCTGCCCCCTGCTGTAAAAGCAACTAGGCTGCTGGAAGCATGCTTCTGTTGAACTCACTATCATTGCTTCGGAAAGGGTGTTCCTATGATGATGAATAACCTCTTCAATTGCTGTAGGCTACAGGGTTAAGCCAGTATAGCTACAACACCTCAGCTACGCCACTGTATGTCCCCACAGCATGGACATTGGGTTTGCTTTGGTATATTATAAAGATAAAGTGCAGCTGTGATGTTCAGATTGCAATCCAAAACTTCCCTGAGATTCAGAGACATTCAGCTCTAGGTTTTTGGTTAGCTTATCATTACTGGTTACAGTGTAACAAAAAAATCAATGGAAGAATTCAGTCCTACTTATTAAAATAAAGCATCTTTCAGACATACACAACAGAGAGAAGGGAAGAGAACCAACAAAGAAGGAAAGTTTCCTTGTTAAATATTTACCACTCAAGCCCTTGACACGCAACTACTTAATTAAAGCTAAAATTAAATAGTATGCAAAAAATATCACTCAAGCATGTGACCACACGTTCTTACCTGGATCAAACTATATCCTGTGCGGTGAATTAATGCACGGAGAGCAGCTTCTTTCTGTGTGCCGGTCAATCCATCCCCCGATTTTTGATTTGATTCCATTGTGAGTGATTATCAGCAAAAAATCAGGTTAATTAGGGGTGCTCGCTGCAATCAAATTTAAGATAAATTAAGTAAATTAATTTTTCTGGGAGAAGAAAGTCCATTTACTGAGGATATTTACATGACTCATTCTCCCTAAATAAGTAAGTTGAGACAACTTTGTCAGAAAACAACAGGACAAAAAGGAAAGTGACCTCTCCCTTTACTTTATGCAGAGTAGGGACATGACACAACATGTTGATCCTGCAATCGCTTAGATTTATGTATGTGAATAATCCCATTTAACTAAATGACACAAATCACATAATTAAAGTTGAGCAGAGTAGGGACATGACACAACATGTTGATTCTGCAATCGCTTAGATTTATGTATGTGAATAATCCCATTAAACTAAATGACACGAAATCACATAATTAAAGTTGAGCATTTGTTGACATGTTTGTAGGATCAGGGTCCTTGTGACAACTTTGGAAAACAAAGTATCTAAGTACTTATATGCAGAACCAAAGTCCAAAAAGACAACTAAACAGGATTGTTTATTGCAACGCTAATACAGCACATGGAGTGTAAAATATCCCAACCCTGCACACTTAAAATAATTTCTAGTATTACTTTCAATCTATCAGATAACACTAAAATGTCACACAGTTGCTTCCTTTTGTATAACACATCTGTTTACTCCTAGTTTTTTAAGGCAGGGCTGAAATCATTGCTTTAACCCCACTTTTCAGGAAAGCAAGGGGAGGGTGAATACATGACAAATTTTAGTCTTTAAAAAACTGTATATGGTATTTTGGGGGCACCATTGCTCCAACTGTTGCTCTTTCTTAGAAGCCCTGTATTCTGCTGCAAGTTGCTGCTGTCATCAGCATACCGTATAATAGAAACACCAGAAAGAGCAGCGGAGAACAATCAGCCTGCTGTTGCTTTAAAGTGAGTACATTGTCTGATAGAAGCGCAGAATGAGTGAAACTGGGTAACCTGTGTAAGTGTGTTAGAATGAGAAATTGGGGCACCTGTGAGAGTGAGTGAGTGCAGTGACTACCCCTGAGTGGCCATATGAGTGATGAGCATAGGGGGTAGGGAGGGAACAGAATGAAAGAATATGGAGGAAGGGAAAGAAAAGGAGAAATCAGGCTGGGGAAAGACAGGCATTAAAAAAGGGAGAAGAAAAGAATACTGCCTGCCATCGAAAGAAGGAAGAAAACAAAAAGCAAAGACCACCTTGTCAATTTATTTTAGTTAAGAATATGTAATCTCAAAACATTGTAAAAGGCACAATTGTATGACAGCTACAATATGCCATTTTTGGAGGGCCCCATAAAATTCTACTGTGCTTCCCCTCAGCACACCAGAACTGTTTGTGTACGAAGCATCTCATTATAAGCAGGTCTTATGCACCAAATTAGCCCACAGGGAGGGGGATGGAGAAAAAGGAAGGCTTTTTGTAGGGCTAAAAACAAATAACGCAGACTAAATTGAGTTATATACATAAAAATAAACCTTTATCCATTAATTTCTCTCTAACACCAAAATTATTTGATTTGCACTTGCTGTAGTGTGTATTGCTTTGGGGTTCATTGAGAAGGACCACATTTTTGAACTAGGAAATGGCTAGCATGCTGCTAGGCTACTTGTTGGTGACTGGGACTACAGCAGACCTCAGAGAGAGCAGAAGGGGAGAATTAAAAATTCAGTAATGCTAGGACTGAATTAGTGCCTTGGTGCTTTGCCATTGCAGTTGTCCCAGTCACTGTGCAATGGCAAGTGTTTCTCTAGTTTGTTACCCTAATAAGACGAGCCTTATGTGTCACACTTTACAGTGAAGGACTATGAAATATTGTTTTCTTCTAAGCTAATTCTCAATTTTTTTAAAGCCACTTGAGATGTAAATGGTTATAGCTGACTTCTCTTCCTTGAGCTGCTGCTTGATAAATATCTGTACATGGATACAACCTGCAATATAAGGGTCCCACCATTACAGGATGAGAGCCTGGAGATGCAAAGACAAGCGAATGTGCTTGATCTGAAATCAAGGGGATATCTCTTAGTGCATGAAGTTAAATGCATGCATGTGACCTTACTTACCAATTTAGGCCTCAGTCCTGTAACTCGACCTTTGTTAAGGTGTGTCCTTCAGTGAGAAACTTAATGTCATGAAAAATGTAGTCACTATAGCTATGTATATATGTATATAGCTATTTGACTAAAAGTAATCTTTTTTTATTCCAAAAGTGGTATTTCTCTTCACTCACTCTTTAGTTTGACCATTTTGTATTTATAATTTCTGCTCCCCCTTTTTCCTGCCATGTTGAGTTGAGCTGTAAAGATTTTAGGATGGACTTTAATTTTAGTGTGTTTAAAATTGTCCTTGTGATTTAAAGTGGAACCAGTGATAGCTGCCTCAGAACGTTGTTACATTAATGAGCTGTTTTCAGTTTTACTTAACTCTCTAACTGTGAAGCTAAAGGAAATTACATAATGTACAGTGACTGTATCACTCTGAGGTGTCTCTTCTTAAGTTTAGTGGCCAAATTGTGCTATCAAATGCATGTGTGACATTCCTATTGAAATAATTGAGTGAAAGGCAGATTTTGGCCTAGAGGATTTTTGAGTAGAAATTGGGTCTAAAGAACTCATGATCAGTTTTTGTTATGTGTTCATTGTATAGGTAAATGGACTCTTCTTCTTTAAGGTGTTGATAAAAGGCATAAAAACTACCTGGCTCCAAATCTTCACTGACATTCAGTACAGTTAGCTTTATTTTCAGATCTTATTGTTTTGTAGCTCTTGGTCTGTTGTTATTTATTTACAGTTTTCATTATCTACAATACAACTTAATGATGATAGTCCCTGTAAAGTTGTACACTTGAACTATTTATCACATAGGGTTGGGCCACCTGGGATATCTATTCTGATTCCTGCGTTTTTGTGTTTCGTTCCTTGTAATGTCTTAATTACCACTCATGTCCACTGGGTGGTGATGGACTAGAGAATATAATAGGTCTTTTCCACCTCTAATTACAGAGTGAATGTCTTCTTTTAAATCAACTAAAGCCTAATTATTGCTTGTTTTATAGGCACTTGTTTACAGAAGATAGTATATGTTTATTGCTTTGATTTTTAAAAATAGTTATCTGAATTGCAATTAACTTGCTATGAAATATTTTTGTGAAAACTACAAGGAAATGTGTAATATATTTCAAAGCTGAGGACCAAAGGCTACTCATGACCCATGCATGACCTGACTTCACAACTTTGTTATACTGCTCTAAGCCCTGATCCTGTTTCTACTGAAGTCAATGGCAAAACCATCATAGAACTCATCAGAAATGTTACTTCTATGGACATCTCCACAGCACATATGAAATATAATTTGTAATGCAAGAACTCCAGCTTTCAAAGCCTCTTTAAATTCCTGTCCTTACTTACCAATATGTGGTTCAGACCTGTCACAAGAATAGAAGTTTTTTGATTGATAAAGTTGAAAAGGAGAAATAAATGAAATGCTCTGACAATTTTGTTCTAAAAATGAAGAACCTAAATGTTGTGTAATAATCTCTTGTTTCAAAAGTCAACAGCTAATCAATGACCACTTAAAGGAATACAATTAAAAAAAATCAGATACTGCTCTTGAGTACTCCAGTCGCTTCCTGTGGTTTTACTATTGCATTTTCTTTTCACAAGGCAACAAGTGGTATTGTTAGGAAACACCCACACACCTATGAGCTGCTAAAGGCCTCATGTCCTGAAACTCTGAGGACCCTCAACTCCTGTTGAAAATATGCACCACCTTACGGGACTGTCCTTGCCAATGATATACTGGGATATCCTATATATAATTTTCTGTACATTAAAAGTTATTTTGTAGTTGCTAACTATTCAGGGAAATAGTAGAACTTATCCAGGCATTACCATAACAATCTCTGATCCACCTCCCCCCCGAAGTCAGGGATCTTCCCATAACCACATTTCAGATGCGGTTTGGAGATGGGAATCATAACTCCCTTTTGCTCTCAACCAGCTCTTAAACTCCTAATCACTTCTGATAAGCTTGATCTGACTTCAGCTCATGTCTGAGATGCCTCATGAGTGACTGGTTTCTACTTCGTTTGGGTTGAATTCCATTTATGGTAAATAAACAGATTTTATTAGCATAGCACAGAAAACAAAGCTGCAAAACAAAATCTCATGTTAGCTAAAAGACTTTAAGTCAGATTCCACTAACTAGCGACAATGTTTGATTTTCAAAGTATCGAAAAATGTACCTGAGCCCTAGTCATGCCTGAAAGCAGATGGCCTTGCATCAGCCACTGGTCAGAAGTTATGTCCAGGCTACACAAATAATTTCTCAAAGGCAATGCAGGCAAAGGAAATAATACTCACATTACAGTTCTTTTCCAGTCCAACCAAGATAATTTTGATCTTGTTGGTATTCCTACACAACTAATTGAGCCATCAAATCATGGATTTCTATGATGCAAGTGTCATAACAGCTAATGTCCTGCTCAAAATCTGGAGGCAGGTACCATTAGATAACACTTAGTCCTGCCATGCATGCAGGGGACTGGACTAGATGACCTCTCGAGGTTCCCTTCCAGTCCTATAATTCTATGATTAGTATAACAGCAATTTCCTAAACCCAAATGTTTCCGTTAAGAAATATATAAAAAAAGAGGAACAGAGATGAAACCACATGGCCCAAGAAGAATTCCACAGTGGAAGACTATGGGGTATGACCAAAATCAATTGACATTCCCATCCATACCCAACTGTGATCACACAGCAAAACCCCATTAGCTGTAATATCAAATGCTATTGATACACCTCCGAGGATCAGGCCTCTACTGTCCATTGCAGTAAATAGCTCAGTATTTTTGTCCTAAGCTATTGTAAAGGCTGTCATATAAATCAAGTGATATCTAATGAAGGATTTTTTAAAATTTGTGTAGGGGAATCAGCAAGTGGCAAAGAGGTTATATAGTAGATTCTTTCCTACCCTCAATCCCTGCTGACAGGGTAAAGGATATGGCTAGGGATTTCTTATGCCCAGATGATTCCAATCGGACATTGGTCCTTTTGAGACCATTAGCAAGCAGCCAGTGTAACAAAGGCTACCATGGCGCACAAACTGCACTATGTACTCCTCTGCTATGGGTCAGTATCTGAGTCATATTTTTTTTATGCTGTGTATCATAACCTACATTAGGAAATATGACAGGTTTCAGAGTAGCAGCCGTGTTAGTCTGTATCTGCAAAAAAAAGGAGGACTTGTGGCACCTTAGAGACTAACAAATAAATTTTAAGTGCCACAAGTCCTCCTTTTCTTATTAGGAAATATATTTATCTAGATGGAAAGATCACAGGTCAAACCCCATTTGCCTTACTAGCATTGATAGGCTTACTGGAATCTGTGAGTGAGGCAAGCTGAATTATTGCATTCTAATGAGTCATTTGCACAAGTGTGTTTCCATAGCAGCTGAATTTTCAGGTTATTACTTTAGTGCTGTCTCTGTCCTCTGTAGTGACCTAGATAGAGAACTACTGTAACAGGCTTTTTTCAGTTAATGTGGTATGAAGTAGCCCCAGTTCCTGATCTGTACATTTCTGAAACCCCATGTAGGTTCCCATGAATGAATCCCCATTTGCCCACTTGAATGCTGCATAGGTCTGTATTAGCCTTCTGCTCAGACATGAATTTAATAATACATTGAATCCAAGTTTATCCAAAGTGCTATAAGTACTTTACTGTATGAACTCTTCACCATTTTCCATAACTGCAAATGGTTAACGTGATGATTTCATGTAGGAGTCATGGTAGATAACCAACTAAATGTGCACTTTCAGTGCAATGGTCTGAAAAGAAGCTGACAACTTGGAAAGGTTTCAGAAAAGAGCTACGAGAATGATTTGAGGTCTAAGGAAAATTTGTCTTACAGTGAAGCACTTAAGAAATTCTATCTATTTGGCTTTTCCAAGAAAGAGTGAAGAGATGACTTCTTCGTGATCTAGATGCACCAATATACTGATTTCTGACAGGAGAGCACTATTTTAGGTAGCAAAGGCATAACAGGATCCAGTGGCTGGAAGTTGAAAATATGTCTACCCTTATTTAAAGTGTTAATTTTTTAAATTGAGGCCAATTAACCATTGGAACAACTTACCAAGGGATGCAGTTGATTACGCATCACTTGAAGTCTTTAAATCAAAATTAGATGTGATGTGTACAAAATGTGCTATCGCTCAAACACAAAATATGGTAGAAATTTCTGGGTGAAATTCTTTGGGCTGTGTTAGAAAGGAAGTCCGATTAATCATCATCATAATCCCTTAAAATGTACAGCGCTATGCAATTCTCACTTTTGTTTAACCGTTTTATTACTATCTGATAAACATGCTTTCCTTCTTTGCACCCTGCTAAATAGTTACTATATTTATTGTTGTAAGACATATTACATGTGATATGATCAGTTTTCAAAACTTCTAGGAATCTCTCAGCTGGAAGTAGCTTGTTTCTTACCTATAAAAGATGATACATTTTTTATGACATTTGCTTTTTGGTTGTGATCTTTTGTGCTCTGAGAACATTAACATATACCTTATCAATTTAAAAATTATATTTACAATTAAAATTGTAAAGTAACTGATCTCAAAGATACCCAATACTGAAATTTACTATTTCTCCTAAGGTAGCAAAAGCAACCCAGCTGGTGCTGTAACTTGGTTTTTGGTGACTATAGCAGCGGAAAGTAAATGATTTACTAAAGTCCAGTCATTTCAGCCTCTCTTTGGAAACATTTGTCTGGTGGGAAGACCTTACTCTGACTGTATGTTACCTGATAAAAAAAATGCACAGAGTATGGATTTATGACTGTTTGGTATTGTCATACTCCTGCAGAGATTACTGTGTGTTTTGGTGACTTATGCAATGCACGGGCATTATGCTGGCAGTCTGCAGAGCAATGAATTTCAGACTCTTCTTAAAATGTAATGGATATGTATTTATACGGATCTGATATGTTGAAGACTATTGGAGAATTTATAATAGGTATATACTGTAACATATAACTACCATCCAACACACTCAATCCTGCTTCAGATTTGAGAGGTATGTGCAATGCTGGCAGCAGCTTTTGCACTGTGGTATACTAGCAAGAAATAAATGGCTTTCATTATATGTGAAATCACGATTACCCTTATTTTTATTGATTTTAGTCTTTTAAATCCTTGGATTGGATCAATTTGTTTAGACCACAGTATGTCAGTAGCCTGTTCATGAACTCCAGTGAAAAACCTACTTTCAGCAAGCTGTTTGAACTAACCGGTGAGGTACTTTCAGGATAACACAAGGTATTAATCACTGGAATCTGGTGTTGACTATTTTTAATTTATTTTCTAAAGGAGCCTATGGAGAAATCCTTGCCTATCATGTTCCAAAAACATTTCCTAAAATTCTTTCTGAGGGGTAAGCAGAAATAGTGATCTCTGAACTTAACACACAGCATAACATTTTCACTGACAGTCATAAAAATCCTTCAAAAATGTATGGCAAACAAAGTAGGACATAGGTACCTCTGGGTTATGCTGTTGCCCTCTTAAACTCTGATTGTTCCAGAGATTTGGTTTGTTGCTGCTGTTAAGATTTTTTTAAAAAAATAGTGTCTTTCAGTAGGTAGAAACTATCCATCTGTGTGCTGATAGTGGATTAACTTTTAACCAATTAAATTCACATACACTTTTTTGAAAATTGATTTGTAATTCAGTTTTGTAATCTACCAGAAAACATTACTTGACTGCTGAATGAAGGGTTAAAAATTCAGAAAGTAGAAGCGACTAAGAGGAGCAGCAGATGGTCAATTCCTTGTATAGCTTTTTCACCTTTGAAATTACTAGTTCAAAGCCCTGTAGTAGCAAAGTTCTTTAGCATTTGAAGATTTTTTATGACTTAGGCTACATGAAATCTGGGCCCTTTCACAATTATACAATTACTTAGAAGGAAATGGAGGGGAGGAGGAAGGGAAACCTTGGCATGGCTGGACCAGATTTTCATTTGCAATATCTTCAGGGATGCTTCGGTTTTTTAGTAGACTAATACCAGCTTTTGAACAGTGCAAAATACCATAGGAGTCCACTCATACACAAGCGAGTATTCATCCTAGGATTGCCAGTTTTGGTTGGAAATATTCCTGGAGGTTTCATCACATGATTTAATCTTTAAGCAAAGATTAATCTTTTATTCCTGAAACCTGCTGGACAATCCTGGAGGTTTGGCAACCCTAATTCATCCCTTCCAACCTATATTCTGCTTTGTGCTTCTACAAGCTGCTATGTGAAGGGTGAATCATCCTCCCCTAAACCTTGCTCTAGCTCTTGTTATTTCATGTATATTGGGGACATTTACCAAGTCATAACTCCCATTAAATGTATTGATAAATTAAATAAAAACATGTTCCCACAAGCATTTGGACCTACAATGACCCAGGATTAGTATCTGGTGCTACAACAGTGCAATATTACCATATTTTACACTACTAGGAATACAGCCTTACCACTCTAGCCTGCCTGCTGGCCTACTCTTACTGAGTATACCTTGAGTAACATGACACCAGCAAGGAGATTGCTGCCATAAAAGTTGAGGGATAATTATTACTTTCCCTGTTGTTTCTTGCTGAAGTCAATAATCAGTTAAAAATGAACATTGCAACAGCGGAAAACCAATTTCAGTACTCATCATTAAAAAGCTGTTAATGACTGCATTTAAATCAAGGGTATGTTTATAAATGCATCTTAATGAACAGTGATCACTAAAGTAGTTAAATTTGTGACATCACATTGTTGAAAATATACTGCCAAGTTATCACTGGCTGAGAACCAGGAATATCGATTGACTCCACCCTTACACCCATTCGGCAAGTGCTCTAATATTTTTTCTTTTCTAAATGATTTTCTTTCACCTTTCTATGTTAAATACTTTGAAAAGAAAATGTAAACATAGTCATAATAATTCCCCAACATAAGAAAAATCCAAGTTTTTATAGTATTATTTTGCTTATGTCATTTTACTCTAGTCGTCTATAGTATCTTGTATGAACTATGAATCTTTCATCTACTGTGTTTTCCTGAGGCAATAAGCATTCAGGAACACTTGCTCCTTGAGTATAATTTTTGTGTGTGATGATGGTTTGGGGAAGCTCTGCTGAACATTATGCTTCATTTTAAAGTGAGAGAATAGGTGGTAATATAAAATATGAGAGCTATTTGTCCGATTAAGTGTGACAAAGTGTGACAATGAGGTTCTGATCACTCATGGTCTTCAGAGGTATTTCTTAGTAGATTGAGATTGTTAAACCCTCAAATTCTAATATGAATAGTTGTGTTCTGCCTACTGAAATCCCTTTGCAACTTCAATTGGTGCAGTACTCTCTACTTCCTTTCCTAAAATGTTGCATAGCTCTTTTTACTACAGAAACAGCAATTTGGTATGTGAAGTGATGAATCTTGAGAGTGAGAGAGGCAGAGTTTGTAAAATACTTTGTGATCTTTCAGGATGAAAGGCACTACATAAATGTTGCTATTTCAAAATCAAATTATATTGAGCCAAGTCCTGAGAGGAGCTGAACATATGCAAGTCAGTGGGAGTAGCTGCTGCAGTGGCAGAACCAACAGGGGGGCCAAGGGGATGGTCTCCCTTCCCCCACCCTGTGCCCTTTAGTGTGCATGGTACTTTTTCAAAACATTTTTCAATTATCAGCCTACCTACCGCCTCCCCTCCCCCAACTCCTCTTAGTTACAAAACCTGGCTCCACTACTGTGCAATTGCTCAGCATCAATCAATTAGTTTTGTCATGTGGCTGGTCTCTGTGGCACTGAATAGGGTGAAAGGATAAACACAATATTGAATGTGCTTGAATGAATTCTCAATGTCCAAATTATGTACTTTTGACACTTCAATATGCATTGTACAAGATTGGTCTACCACAAAGCAGCTGATACCATGAATATTTCTTACTCAGATGGAAATTTCCATTTCCAATATACTACTCTTTGCATTCAGGTCTTTTCATGTTTACGCATGCTCTGGTAAACCTAAGCCTGTACTGTTTATGCCAAGAAGATAAAACCGTGTTTATCCAGTGCATTACAGATCAATATGGTGTGGTGTGAACCATATGTTTGCTATTGCATTCAAACACATCTAATGAGCCATTTTGCTGTCATACTCACAGCAATATCACTGCTTGTGAAGAGTAGCGTTTTTTGAAAACAGCTACTCACTGAATTCACTAACTAAAATGTATATTTACTTGAGAAACCATTCAGTTCTTAACTGGAATTTTAAGGATACCTTTCACCCCTTTTAAGGCCTCAGCTAAGATTCTTAATTAACAAAGTATTCTTTCTTAAACTATTTTTTCCAATTAATCCAAAGAGAAGAAATGTTTTGCTTTCCCCCAGGCTTTTACCCCAGAAACACTTAGGGTATTAAGCACTTTAGTAGGTTGTATTTGCAGAATTGGGTCCTGTATTAGCCGTACAACCACAGAGCTCAATTCTGACACCCTTACATATAGTATCTATCTTCATGTGGTCATAATGAAAATTATTACTACTCAGTGTCAATAGGGGTAGCAAACTGGGAACTCTGAAAGCTAACCTACATTTAGGCTATTCAAAAGAGCCGACAGATGTGATGGGTAGTGATTACAGTCCACAGGTTCTTTACAAGATGAATATTAATATAAACTAAAAGCTTGTGCACACTCTATTTACATATCTTATTTACTCTTGAAAAATTGCTTATGCATACAGTTTAAAAAGATCTTAGACCACATAATTAAATATTTGTTCATTACCAATTGTTTGGGACTTTTGAACGTGACAGAAACAATCAATACAACTCTATTACAGAAAACCATAAACATGCCAAAAAACTCCCTCTAAAGATTATGTTTATTGCTGAATCCACTCCACCTCTTATTTTAAACATCAAAAAATCTAAGACTTTGGATTCATTTAATAAAGAATCAACCTCCCCCTGTGTGATCTTTGAAGCCTTATACCTTGTGGGAGTGAGGAAGAAGAAACTATTTGAGAAGCTTAATATATTAAACATTATACTTTTTTTTTCTGTTTTGATGAAGTTGTGCATATGAACTCAGATATTTTGGAGCACTGATTGCCTACAAAATGGAGAATAACATTTATAAAAGGATTAAGAAATATTGTAAAAATAGATCTTGGGAAATATACCCAGCTTGTTGGTGAAATGATCCAATATCCCTGGTGATTAGCAATGGAAAATTGTGATTAAACAACTCAAAGTGAATTATCGTGGGTAAAATCCCCCTTCTCTTTCTGCCAGTCCAATTTCTTAATAGATGAAAGTGACCAAGCACATTTTGCTCCTGTTCAGAAAAGGGATCAGCTAAAAAAAGCTTCACCTTTTCACTATCCATAAAAAATGATGGCAACATTGGGCAGATGGAGTTCTTTAAATGCCCCACTTGCTTTCTGGGGCCTGCAAAAGCTTTGGGGTGGCACTAGCTAAAGAGCCTGGGGCATAAAGACTGTAAGCTGATGTGAAATCTGATCAAGAGCAAGAAGTGCCGTCTCTAGCTGTTGTCACTACTATGTCTGCTTCAGCACTTTTCTGTCTGACACAACAATGAGAAATCTTGCACAGCCTGTGATGTTCAGTGGTGGTAAGCTTTCCAGAGTGTTCACGTTCTCATTGTTTCTGAGTTAGAGAAATTAACGCAAGAAATAAGCAGAACACATGAAAACTGTGAACGCAGGTCCTTCCTATATTCTCTAACATGTGCATTAAAATATTCCAGTGGCTCCTTTGTAGAAAGCAAGCAAGCTGTAATTAAAACACTCCTTACAAATCCTAGTAAAGCAGATAGCGATGAAAGCTGCTTTTAGCTAGATAACAATATTCCTTCTTTTTAGAGACTTAAGATGGAAAAACCAAACAACATGGACTGTACCTGAGCAATTTCAGAGATCACCACCCGGAAAAGTTCGCCTTGATTATGGGGAATTTGCGACGTGTCACTCTGGTTATTCTCTAATCATCATATCAAACTCCAAAGGTTCAGCAGCCTTAGCTTGGTTTACAGTCCCTGCAGGTTAAACTTTAACTCACCCTATCTCTCAGTTCCATGCAGCCCTTTGACCAGCTAATTGGTTCACTGCAGCTCAGACAATATCTACATGAACTGCATTTGTTTACAAAATTCAAAAGACTAAGTCAGAATTTTACTTGAATAGAAGTATATAAGCTGAGAATGCAATACCATTTTGAAATTGATTACTGTTTAGTTTTTATATCTAATTTCCTGGTTCACACATCCTCACTTTAAAGATCAGATTCTTTAACTTTGTTCTCTTAACAGGGTTCTAATGTAGCTCTTGAAGGAAGATAGTGGTGTCCTATCTCATCTATAAAAAGAAAAGGAGTACTTGTGGCACCTTAGAGACCAACAAATTTATTACAGCATAAGCTTTCGTGAGCTACAGCTCACTTCATCGGATGCAAATACGATGTAGGAAGCCATTCTCCAAGGATTTCCAGAAATTAGTAGCTCTATCCCAGTTTGTCACACTTCCTCTGATAAAAGTAGAAATATGAAAGCTAGTTAGAAATTTCTATGAGCACCCCCTTTCTTGCCTCATCACCAACCTGCCCCCATGAAATTCTCCCTATGGGAGGAATGCTGAATCACAGACAAAACAGGAAGTGATTGATCAACCACTTCTAGATGAAAATGGTTACTTATTCTTCCACACTATGAAGTCAGTGAGAATAGTGAGACAATGCAAACACCATCACATATATAAACCAGCAAGAAGAAAACATTGCCCCTTTGAGAAATAGCATATTTTGGAGACTTGCATGATGACTTCCCAATGGAGGAGAAATTAGTGATGCAGAGTCTGGATATATTCTTTATGCCACTTGTCCTATTTAAGAGGTCCTGGACCAGAGGAAGTTGCAAACAGCATGCAGGAAATTCCCTCTTTCAGGGGTCCCAGCTCAAATCCAAACACCTGGTTCCAAAAGAGCAACTCTACCCTAAAAGTTAACTCTAGTTAGATTAAGGAAGAGCACAACTTCCTTTGCTGCTTGGCACCTATGCTTCCCCAAGAAACTCAAGAAAAGCAACATCCTACAATTTTCTAAAAACTTGCTCTCCTGCTTAAAAACCCTGTAAGACTATGTATAACAGTGCCATCTGGTGACAACAATATAGCCCAGGATAGCAAATTGCTCATGGTATTAGACCAGTGTTTTTTAACTTGTGGTCCATGGACCCCTGCGGATCAGCAGACTATGTCTAAGATTTCCAAAGGGATCTGCACATCCATTCAAAATTCACAAATAAAAAATGTTGAAAACTACTGGTATAGACAAAACCTAACCATCCCTATCTGTTCTTCACATAGCTGGAACAGGCTGTACATTGCATCAGTTGAGCAGATTGTAAATATTTTGGGGAGAGTGGAAAATCATCACACTGCTTTTGAATGAATTTGCCACAGTTGGAGGCGAGTGGAAAGAGATTGATCATGAAGTCCAGCAGAAAAGTTTCCAGGAACTGTTTCCATTTAATGTCAGGCATCTAGACTGGCATAAAAGATCTCAAAGTAAGAATTAGTAAGTAAAGGAAAATTTCCCTTAGATTTCCTGAAATTAAGAATGAAGTTCCTGTATAATGGAAAATATTTTATTTCAATTTCACATCTCTTCAGAACAATTTAATAATGGAATTCAATATACTTGAATGACTTGACAGAGTATGCTCTAATGTGGGTCGCCATGTTCATTAAAGTTTAAATATATAACGCTAAAGATCTAATCCTGCACATGTTTACTGCTGTCAGTATTCTGTCTTGCATCAGTGAGACTGCTCAGGGTAGTAACATTCCAGTTGATACAAATGGTAGCAGGTTTGGGCCCTAATAAGCGTTCTGGACTTTGGGGAGTTTTCTATCATGCTATTGCACAGAATTAGTATTAAACTAAAATTTTTAGGGTTTGTTTTCAGGAATTTCAAATACAGTTTGCTCATACTTTAGAATTGGAAAAGTACCATATCACTGTTTGTCTAGTTTTTAAAGGAACTAGCCAATCTCCACAATGTGGCTAGATTACAGAGGGGCTTACCCAAAGCAAGCAGAATCTATTTGTTAAACAGTGGAACTGAGTCATGTTAATAAGCCAAACAAATCTCACTGACATTGCATTACATTTATCAATTTGATGGTGTTGCAGTGGCACAAGTTTACAATACAAAAATTATTTAAAAAAAAGCATAATTGGAAAAAAGCCAGGAAATGCAGAGTTCAGAGTAAAATGTAGGGACAAAATCCTTGGCACACAGACCAAAAAACCAGAACAGTACAGGTGGTGGTTGTAATATTTGTTTAATGACCATTGAATCTTCTGGTGCATATTTATCAGTAGACACCACCTCAATTCTAGCAGCACAGGCATGTGCAGGTAGAGTACAGTCTTGTAATATGCTTTATGCTGTGTTTATGCTTTTTGCAACCTCTTCCCACCCCTGTGGGAGCGTATTAAAGTTGATGGGAGGTAATTGCATGTGCATTGGAAGGGAGAACTTGTATATAAGATAAAACACATTTTCTGACAACAAAAGCAGTGGTGCACCATGGTATCCCTAAAAGTTATTCCTATTTTTAACTCTTGAAATGCTACACAGAGTTTACACTGTAGAGTCCTGAATCCAGACTGTTTTGTTTTGGAGCATTGCGAGGGGAATTCAGTCATAAAGCTAAATGGCTTTCTAAATAATCATGGGTTCAAATGAAGGCTGCCCTCTTGAGAGGGAACAGTAACATCAGCACAGCAGGAGGAACTTCTGGGCCACAAGGATGTCCCTTGAACTCATGAGGTTCAGACCTGGCTTCCTGCAGATATTTAATCTTCTGAGGGCCAGATGGCCAGGAGCCCTTGTCCCCATCCTGTCAGGTTTCACAGTAGCAGCCGTGTTAGTCTCTATTCGCAAAAAGAAAAGGAGGACTTGTGACACCTTAGAGACTAACAAATTTATTTGAACATAAGCTTTCGTGAGCTACAGTTCACTTCATCAGATGCATTCAGTGGAAAATACAGTGGGGAGATTTATATACACAGAGAACGTGAAACAATGGGTGTTACCATACACACCGTAATGAGAGTGATCAGGTAAGGTGAGCTATTATCAGCAGGAGAACGGGGGAAAAAAACTTTTTGCAGTGATAATCAAGGTGGGCCATTTCCAGCAGTTAACAAGAACGTCTGAGGAACAGTGGGGAGTGGAGGGGGGGAATAGACATGGGGAAATAGTTTACTTTGTGTAATGACCCATCCACTCCCAGTCTCTATTCAAGCCTAAATTAATTGTACCCAGTTTTCAAATTAATTCCAATTCAGCAGTCTCTCGATGGAGTCTGTTTTTGAAGTTTTTTTTGTTGAAGAATTGCAACTTTTAGATCTGCATAATCACAGGTTTCAGAGTAGCAGCCGTGTTAGTCTGTATTCGCAAAAGAAAAGGAGTACTTGTGGCCCTTAGAGACTAACAAATTTTTAGAGCATAAGCTTTCGTGAGCTACAGCTCAAATGCATCCGATGAAGTGAGCTGTAGCTCATGAAAGCTTATGCTCTAATAAATTTGTTAGTCTCTAAGGTGCCACAAGTACTCCTTTTCTTTTTGTGAACTTTTAGATCTGTAATCAAGTGACCAAAGAGATTGAAGTGTTCTCCAACTGGTTTTTGAATGTTATAATTCTTGATGTCTGATTTGTGTCCATTTATTCTTTTACGTAGAGACTGTCTGGTTTGGCCAATGTACATGGCAGAGGGACATTGCTGGCACATGATGGCATATATCACATTGGTAGATGTGCGGGTGAACAAGCCTCTGATAGTGTGGCTGATGTGATTAGGCCCTATGATGGTGTCCCCTGAATAGATATGTGCAGCCACAAACCCCACCTTTTTAGAGGAGAGACTATATCAGATTCTCTGCAGACTTTTCCCCATCTTGTGAATATTTTGAATATTTCTCTCTTATTTAAAGAGCTGTCCTGCTTCTTGTTTTTAGTGACATGTTTAGGAATAAAATCTAATCACTAATTTTTTAAAACCACATTACTGGTAAAAATTGTGACGCTTGCTTGATGTTTCATTTCTCTGATTGCTAAGTAGAGTAAAAATGCTTCAAACTCAAGAAACAACTTTTTTTTAATTTAATTTGAATGAACATGCTCCTTGATATTTTAATTGTTAGTTGTGTGCCATTGTGCAATCATAAAAGCACAATGAAGACGGTAGGAAGAACTCAAACCTCCTGATTAAGTGACTCAAAATCTTTATAAAATATAGTGTAAGGGTTTAGTTACAAAGCCTCAAATAGCACAATAATAAAATCACATAAAATCAAAATCTTTGATTTCTCTACCCATGTTCATTATGTGTTATTCAGCAGTTAGTAAACTGCCATGACACATTCTGTGCAGAGCTGGCTGGTCATTTGGTGCTTGCTGGTTTCACGGTGCTTGCTCTTCCTACTTGTTGAAACATCTGGAAATAGGTTTCCAAGTGTTGTATTGCAAAAAAGAATAGAAGAATTGTTCTTTCTCTCATGGGGATTTAAATACTCAGCCTCTTTGAAGTGGCTGGGTGGAGGGGGGCCTACTTTTTCTGATCCACTATAAAAGCCAAACGGGGCAGATTGCTTACAAAATACAAAGAATATGGCTACATCTCTATAGACGATCCACAGAAGGCTCACTGTACTTTTAGTTTTATCTCCCGAAATACTCCTGCTATCTACATATTTTTTTAAACAGGACCTGTCCTTGAAGCTGCCACTTGTGAAATTAATTTTTTTAACACTTGACATTTAATTCGTATCTTGTTAATGGAAATAGAAAAATAAACCCATCTCTTTTTCCCTGATCCATGCACAGTTGCGCACAGGAATAACTAAACATTTTCCTGACACTGACATTTGAAGAGAAAAGGCAGAGAGCCAATTATTTCCTACATTCTTAATGTAAGAGAGTGAAATTCACCCATGAGTGAGGTATCAGGCAAGTGTCTCCACACTACTTAACCTCTGCAGAGGGCATGAGTGAGCAGTGTGGTCATATTATGGGACTTGACACATGCTTCCTGTACTACAGTGGGCCAGTCTATTCTGGATCCAAATAAGCTGGTGCAGAGCGGGCTATTGGATGGACTGGGAAGGAGCCGTAGAATTTCAGACCTTCTAAAAGATAGCTGGTAGGGCAGCAGTTACTATCCAACCCATGACCAGCACCACTTTTGGCATAATTCCAGAGGATCACTGCAGACATTGCTGGCATCAGCTGCATCCCAGTACTTGGAAGATTTTCTTAAGGCCATGGTGAAACAACACAATATGCAATTTCACCCACTGATAAAATAAACAACTGGAGATAATGCAGGGATTTTATGAGAGCCACCTTTCATCAGCGCTAGCACAGGGGAAGGCAAACGTTATATATACCATGCAGAGTTACAGGAGAACAATCACAAATACGACTGGATTAGAAAATTCATTGTTTAGTACTGTCTCCTTCCTTCTTGCACAGGGTACCTCTTGATGAGCCTTCACAAGGACAGAGCATAGGTATAGCTGCCCACAATTCCACTAGAATGGTAATAGAAAAGCCAAATAACTTTTTTAAAATAAGATTCAGGTGTCTGTAATAGACTGGTGGCACATTACAATGTGCACATTAGTAAGTTAATATCTCTGAGGAGATAGATACACATGAATTAATGGAACCACTTAGGGAAGCTGAGGTTTGGGCTGAAAGGGGCTCAAGATCCATGAAGTGCTGGGGGAGCTCGGCCTACAAGTAGCATCCAGCTGGGCTGACTCCTGGGACTAGTAGGATAGGCTGGTCACTAAAAATTTTGTGGTGACAGCAGGCTGAATGAATAGTTGTGAAATTATTCATGTTGCCCGTGAAAATGTGACTGTTTTTTTCAGGATATGTGGTGCCTGTGGGCAAAACAAAAAGTTTAATCATCCTGTGAGGTGAGAGGATAATGAGGCTGGGGAATGGAAAACTAGCTGTTCCGACAGCCCAGTGATGATGCGGGGGAAGGACCCTTCATCAGCCTGTGCTTATGTCTATGCAGGATAGGGAAAGGGAAAGGGTGGGCTGTTGCAGTATCTTGTCCCAGCAACTGCTTGAGATTTTGCAGGCTTTCTGGCGTTGCTGGTTTTTAAGATTATCTGGTAGTCACTGCTTGTATTCTGTAAGGCTTACTGCTGGGTGCTAGGGTCCAAGAAAAGTGAAAGAACAGTTCTTAATATTTGGTACTTCATGTTCACAGCAGTTGCTGAGTACTGGAAGTTAATGACAGCTGCCTTACTGAAAATCTCATAGACTACAGACACAGCTAGTGTCAAAGCGCTCTGGCAGCTCAGACACCCAGACAGAGCTGAAAACTTCACAACCTTAGCACCTTAGCACTGTCCATTTCCTTTTTGGAAATGCCCCAGATTTCCAAATCATCTAAAACTAAGCACTACATCAAATACCTTATTGCACACCTGAGTCACCCTCCCCCTCCTTTGAAAATGACCTTTCCATGCACACTGGGTAGAAAAAGGCAAATTACAATTGTTAATATTGGGGAGTGAATTAAAGGAGCATGGGAGTGCAGGCCTACACTTCCAAAGTAGGCAGTGATTTCTGGAGGTCAGGCTTCAAACATTAGATCTGATTCCTCAGCAGTGCTGAGTCATTCATAGCTCTCATTGAGTGAGCTGGAACTGTAAGTACTCGCACTTCTGAAAATCTGATCCATTGCTTTTCAAGTTTGGTACACACATTTAGTCTCCACTTTGGGAATTTAAGCCTTGAATATGTCAAGAGTACATATTCCACTAAGAGAAATACCACCTCCGGTTTGGGAGTAACGAGGCTGGGAAATGCAAGTGAGACTTACAGACAAAGACATTCCTTTAATGCTTTTTTATCTAGCAAATGAATCACCAATGGAATGTGGTGTTATTTGAGCAATAGTGGGAAATACATAGAAAACACTTATATGTCTGTCAAGGCTTGTGTATTATATATTCTATTTAACTAATGAAGAAAAATCTTCTCAAAATAGCAATGTGAACATTTGAGATTTTTGACTCATAGCCAATAGGGATTGTTAATTGTAGACAAGATCGTACTTTTTTTCATCTGAGCCTTATTTTATTGGCTAAGGGGTGGACTGTGACTTTAAGCTGCTGTTCAGATGGGGGGGGGCGGGCAGAAGGATGGAGGGATGCTGCCCTGACAGTAGTTTCCAGAAGCCTTATGCCTCAGGTGGACACAATGTGTTCTCTCCTGAGCCTCACTCTGCTGCCTATTCAAGGCTCTTGCGGCATAAAGGGAGAAGAGAGCATCTAGATCTCCCCTGTTAGGGATTCCTCTGGCATGCATAGCCAATTCCTGTGCTACCACCCCCACAGCTGTCCATGCTGAGGGTCTGTTGGGCGATAAGAGGGAGCATGGCCAGTGTGTGCAATATGTCCTGGCAATCCACAGATGGTAGCAGGACCATTGTAGGTGTCAGTGGACAGCCAGGGTAGCATAGAGCAGCTCTCGGTGTAATTCTTACCATCTTATACCTGGCCTAAGGCTCAGGGAGCTGCCAGTGCAGGTGAGTGTCTAAGAAGAAAACAGTGATATAACCCAAGTGCATCCTATAGGCTCAAAATCCAGAGGGAAATAAAAAACAAAAAATAGCACACAAAAATAAAAAAAAATGCAATAGAAATAAATTATCCCATGATTTTAAAACCATCTCATAACTTTTTGGGGTCCTCACTCATGACTTCTGAGCCTTCAGGGGTTAGCAATATTGGAAATGAATTCTATATTTCTGAAAGTGTATTACCATAATCTAGCTTCAGTTCATGTGAGACGTGTCCCTTCACTCGCAATCCTCTCTCTACTAGTCAACAGTCTTGCTGTAGTGGCTGTTGTAGCATGAAGGGAGATGTGGCCAATCCACAAAGGGCTTTGAACATCAACAGAGAAGCCTTGAACTGTATTCAAAGGAAAGCCAGTACAGATTAGGTGGGGAAATGTCTTCATAGATTCATAGATACTAAGGTCAGAAGGGACCATTCTGATCATCTAGTCTGACCTCCTGCACAGCGCAGGCCACAGAATTTCACCCACCCACTCCTACGAAAAACCTCACCTATGTCTGAGCTATTGAAGTCCTTAAATCATGGTTCAAAGACTTCAAGGAGCAGAGAAGCCTCCCTCAAGTCAACCATGCCCCATGCTACAGATGAAGGCGAAAAACCTCCAGGGCCTCTCCAATCTGCCCTGGAGAAAATTCCTTCCCGACCCCAAATATGGCAATCAGCTAAACCCTGAGCATATGTGCAAGATTCACCAGCCAGATACCCAGGAAAGAATTTTCTGTAGTAACTTCTGGTCAACCTGTGTTGCTAAGCAGCCTGGTTTTAAGGAACAAGAATTATATATTATTAATTTATTTACTGTCTGTCTTTCCCATGAATTATACATTTGCACACTCAAAATGCCAAGACAAAAATGACATATTATTCCATTGTACAACCACAAAAGATAAAACTGAAATGTCCAATGGGGTTTAGAAGCAGTTCTCACATTTCAAAGTCCAAGAAGTGGCCAGAGCAGAGAATAGCAATGATGAGTAGGCTGACCAGAAAACAAAAATTCTGATTAACAGAACGCCTTTTGGGGGGGCGTGTTTGAAATGTTTCATTACAATGCAGCACAATATGAGATCTTTAGAAGCTTTATGGGGGGGGGGATCATCAGTGACTCTCACTCTAGAAGAACACTTGCCTGGGATGTGGGAGACCTATGTTCAAGTCTCTGCTGCTCTGCCTGATTCAGAGCAGAAACTTGCGCACAGTGTGTGTGTGTGTCTCTTTCTCTTTCAGTCTCTTGTTACCACTGTTCTGCTTTGTATAACTAATTATTCATAGGGCTGGGTTGAGAGACTGACTCCAGGGCACTAAATCCCTGCTCCAAATCAGGCAGGGCCAGGACTAGGACTTAGGTTTTCTATTTCTCTGGTGAGGGCCCTAATCACTTGGCATTCCTGCTCTCATTTTATGTTTCTGTGAAATGTTTTGGTTTAGACAAAAGGACCTTTTTTGATAAAGGGAAGTAGTTTAATTGATTTTTTTTATCAGCTGTAGTTGAGTAACGGATATTAATAATTATTAGCCCAGCACTGTATATTATCTTGAAAAACACAGAGTTGTTGTTTGTTGGCAAAGGGAATAGAATAAATAAGATTTGAATAAACACACAAGATAAGGCAATGTTAATAAGAAATATTCAGCATATAATATTTTGTGCAATGAGTGATTAATATAGTAAGCAATGTTCAAGCATTGAAATTACTTTTCCAATAACTAAGACTTTCTATATTCAGTTCCTAGTTCAGTGCTGAGGGATGTGTTGTTTTTTAAAGTCTGTTATCTTTCATGAGCCTTCATACCGATGACCTAATACTGGATATGATCAGAGACTTATGATTTTTTAGCTCTCCAGAGCTATGTGACATTTGTTAGTGACACTGATGGATCATGAGACAACAGATTTTAAAGATGTCGTTTGGATTACTATTTTACTTCCTCCCCCTCCCACTTACATTCTTGTACTATTTTAATGGTCACTGTCATGAAAATAGCCTGAAGTAGGAGGTAATGTTTTCTGCCACCTGAAACAGGGTAATGCCATCTGTTAAGCAGTATAAAGCATTAATTTTTAACTTTAGATGTCTCATGAAATTTGCTTCTAAAATCCATGTCAAAACTGAATTGTGAAAAAAGAAGATATGGCATAATAATGGAAGCCAGCTGCAACCTTTACTAAAGAGAGTATGCCTCCATAATATAATTTTAAAAATGAATTTTTCTGTATCTGATGGGAATGAACTTCTGATGTTCCAGAGTATGACAATAGAACCAAAGTTCCTGAGAAACTAATTATATGCTAATTCTTTCTAGTTACTCAGATAATTTCCCAATTTACCTCCTGGCCATCCTTTCCTCAATCTTATATGTCTGAAAGCTTTTATTTCTAATATCACTAAATTCTGGTTTAGAAAAGAATAATGATATATTCTATTACAAATAGCATTAAAACTTCAATATATGACTAAGCAATGAGTTAAAAGCAACATATTTATATAGAAATATCTTATGAAAATATGAAGGAAAAACTTAAGAACTCTTTATGTGAAAAAATGATGCTTTTATAGATTTTAGAATTTTTTGTTGACACAAACTTCTAAAAATACTCATTTTATAACAGAGAAAAATATTGTATAATGTCAGTTCTTTCCTTCCTACTAAATATACAAAATTAAGTTGGATGGCTCATCACTTTCTTTGATCACAGTTCTTGGGAAACAAATGGAAATATTACCAAACAGCAAATGCAAGCTGTAGGGGGACAAAAATTAAACAGTAATAAGTCACCAGGACCACCAGCTGGTATTCAACCAAGAGTTGTGAAGGAACTCAAATATGAAACTGCAGAACTAACTGTGCTATGTAATCTATCATTTAAGTCCACTTCTGTACCAGATGACAGGAGGATAGCTAATATGATGATTTTTAAAGAAGGCTCATGAGGCAACTCTGGCAATTAAAGGCCCGTAAGTCTAACTTTAGTACCCAGGCAAACTGATTGAAACTATATTAAAGAACAGAATTCTCAGACACATAGACAAATACAATTTGTTGGGGAAGAGTCAATGTAGCTTTTGTAAAGGGAAATCATGCCTTACCAATCTATTAGAATTCTTTGAGGGGGGTCAACAAACGTGGGTAAGGGTGAGCCAGTCAATATAGCATACTTGGACTTTTAGAAAGTCTTAAAAATAAATTATCATGGGATAAGAGGGATCAGTAACTGACAGGAAAAGACAGGAGACGGTAAGAATAAATGGTCAGTTTTCAGAATGGGGAGACAAGTAGGTAGTGGTGTCCCTCAATAATCTGTACTCGGACCAGTGCTGTTCAACATATTCATAAATGATCTTGGAAAAAGAAGTAAACATTGAAGGGCAAAATTTGCAGACAATACTAAAGTATGCAAAATAGTTAATTCAAAAGCAGACTTCAAAGAGCTACAAAGGATTTTACTAAGGATGTCAAGGGATTAAAAAAAGTAATCGCAATCAATTGCGCGATCAATCGCACTGTTAAACAATAATAATACACCTTATTTAAATAGTTTGGAATATTTTCTACATTTTCAAATATATTGATTTCACTTACAACACAGAACACAAAGTGTACAGTGCTCACTTCATATTTTTATTACAAATATTGCACTGTAAAAAACAAAAGAAATAGTATTTTTAATTCACCTAATACAAGTACTGTAGTGCAATCTCTTTATCATGAAAGTTGAAATTACAAATGTAGAATTATGTACAAAAATAATTGCATTCAAAAATAAACAATGTAAAACTTTAGAGCGTATAAGTCCACTCATTCCTACTTCTTGTTCAGCCAATTGCCCAGACGAAGAAGTTTGTTTACATTTGTAGAAGATAATGCTGTCCACTTCTTGTTTACAATATCACCTGAAAGTGAGAATAGGCATTCACATGGCACTGTTGTAGCCGACATCGCAAGAAATGTATGTGCCAGATACGCTAAAGATTCATATGTCCCTTCATGCTTCAACCACCATTCCAGAGGACATTCGTCCATGATGATAACGTGTTTTACTTGATAACAACCCAAAGCACTGCAGACCAATGCATGTTCATTTTCATCTGAGTCAGATGCCACCAGCAGAAGGTTGATTTTCCTTTTTGGTGGTTTTGGTTCTGTAGTTTCCGCATCGGATGTTACTCTTGTAAGACTTTTGAAAGCATGCTGCACACCTCATCTTTCTCAGATTTTGGAAGGCACTTCAGATTCTTAAACCTTGGGTTGAGTGATGTAGCTATCTTTAGAAATCTCACATTGGTACCGTCTCTGCGTTTTATCAAATTTGCAGTGAAAGTGTTCTTAAAATGAACATGTGCTGTGTCATCATCTGAGACTACTATAACATGAAATATATGGCAGAATGCGGGTAAAACAGAGTAGGAGACATACAATTCTCCCCCAAGGAGTTCAGCCACAATATAATGAATGCATTAATTTTTTAATGAGCATCATCAGCATGGAAGCATGTCCTCTGGAATGGTGGCCAAAGCATGAAGGGGCATATGAATCTTTAGTGCATCTGGCACACAAATATCTTGCAATGCTGGCTACAAAAGTGGCATGCGACGCTTGTCCTCACTTTCAGGTGACATTATAAATAAGAAACAGGCAGCATTATCTCCTGTAAATGTATACAAATGTGTTTGTCTTAACGATTGGCTGAACAAGAAGTAGGACTGAGTGGACTTGCAGGCTGTAAAGTTTTGCATTGTTTTGTTTTTGAGTGCAGTTATGTAACAAAAAATCTACATTTGTAAGTTGCACTTTGACCATAAAGAAATTGCACTACAGTACTTGTATGAGGTGAATTGAAAAATATTATTTTTTTATTTGCCATTTTTACAGTGCAAATATTTGTAATAAAAATAACAATATAAAGTGAGCACTGTCTACTTTGTATTCTGTGTTGTAATTGAAAGCAATATATTTGAAAAAGGAGAAAAACATCCAAAAATATTTAATAAACTTCAATTGGTATCTATTGTTTAACAGTGCAATTAAAACTGCAATTAACTCAATAAAATTAATCATGTGAGTTAACTGCGATCAATAAACAGCCCTAGATTTTTACCAAACTGCATGACTGGACAACAAAATGGCAGATGAAATTCAATTTTTGATAAATGCAAAGTAATGCACACTGGAAAACATAATCCCAAGTATCCATACTAAATTAGATGTTACCACTCAAGAAAGAGGTCTTGGAGTCAATAAAGCTAACTATGTTAGGAACGATTAGGAAATGGATAGATAATATAGAAAATCATAATTTCATTATATGTATCCATGGTATTCCCACACCTTGAAAACTGCATGCAATTCTAGTCACCCCATCTCAAAAAAAATATATTAGAATTGGAATAGGTTCAGAGAAAGATGACAAAATTGAGTAGGGCATGGAACAGCTTCCAAATGAGGAGGTTTAAAAGGACTGGGACTTTTCTGCTTGGAAAAGAGATATCTAAGAGAGGTATGATAGAGATCTATAAAATCAAGAATGAGGTGGAGAAAGTGAATAAGGAAGTGTTCTTTACTCCTTCACATAACACAAGACCCAAAGGACACCAAATGAGATGAATAGGCAGTAGGGTCAAAACAAACAAAAGGAAGTACTACTTAACACAAGGCACAGTACACCTGTGGAACTCCTTGCCAGGGGATGTTGTGAAGGCCAAAACTATAATGGAGTTCAAAAAGAACTAGATAGGTTCATGGAGAATAGGTTCATCAATGGCTGTTAGCCAAGATGATCAGGGATGCAATCCTGTGCTCTGGGTATCCCTAGCCTCTGATTGCCAGAAATTGGGAATGGACCACTTAATGATCACCTGTTCTCCTCGTTCTCTCTGAAGCATCTGGCGTTGTCCACGGTCTGAAGGCAGGATACTGTGATAGATGGACCATTGGCCTGACCCACTATGGCTATTCTTATGTAGTAGTAAGAGATGTTTTAATATTGGGCAAAATTTTCTGATGGCTGAAATTGAAGGCCACATAATTATGCTAATAAGGAACTTGACCAACAGAGGTCTTTCATTATTAAGTAATAAATATAAGAACAGGGACATGGAGAAGGAGTCATATGATTCTTCTTGGTCTGGAATTCGATGTATAATATTGCATTAATTCAACATACTGTAGTAGAGGTTTATGATATTTAGACTCTATGATTATTATTTCCTGAAGTACCTTTCTGACAGGAGAGGAAGGCCATGTGATCCTAGAAGTATCACCGAATTGCATTGTTTCATGTGTGGCGGGGTGAGGCCAGACTGCTATAGCAGAATGATTTTTTTAAATTTATTTTTTGTGAAAAACTGATCTTTATTTTCCAGAAATATACAAACTTATTCTCTTATTTCTCCATCTTCTTCTTCTACTCCTCTGATGTACAGGACATTGTTACATCTTATCAAAACTTCACCAATTCTTCCTGAAAATGCATCATCTACGTATTCTTCTGTGTTTGCAAGCTGCATGTTCATGTAGCCATTGACAGACCAGGTAGCCCCTGTACTCCATCCCTACTTCAGCTTCACCATCACTGCTTCCCATCACCTGTTCAGGGAAGGGGTTCAGGGGCAAGCTCATGGTAATGCAGTCTGGCATTAGACAGCAGTAAAAACAAAAATTACTCGCCGGGCTGCACGTGCACCCAGACAGGTATATTAGCCCCAGGTTAAGCAGGTTACTCCAGAGTAATTAGGACACCTGGGCCCAATCAAGGGCCTTCCAGAACCTGTTTAAAGTCTCCCCTCCAGTCAGATAGGTGCGCGCAATAGGAGCTTTGGGGAGCAGGCGTGCTACTGGAGAGCCAGACAGGACAGACACTGACAAATGCTGGAGACAGACCTCACAGGTACAGAGGTGAAGAGCAAGGGAAATCATGACCAATAGGATCCTTTAAGGCCCCAGAGGCTTGGGGAGAAGAGACCCCGCCAGACCGGAGAGACTGAGCTGGGTGCCAGGACTGCCGCCACTACACCCAGAGGAGTTACTAGAGACTAAGAGGCTCCTCTTCCCCTCCCCTGTCAGGGAGGCTGGAAGGAACCCCTGCCCAGACAATGTGAGGGCAGTAAATCCAGGCTTGTGGGGAAATTCACAGGGAGAGAGGAATCCCCCAGCGTGCTGCTAAGAGGACGTGCAGAACCCACTATGGTGGAGAAGGAGCTCTGCCACACATGAGTATTAATGTATAAGCAAGATCTGAATGAGCTCTCCCGTGCCATCTAGTGATGAGCTGAGGGGGGTGGTGGGTGGAAAGATTTCAGGAACAGACTGTAATTGCATAAACACACCTATTTTGGCTAGGTATTCAACAAGTGGAGCTGGTTTGCCAAAGTGATCAATTTTGGCTGGTGCTGGGTTACAAACCAATTTAGTATTGAGTGCAGGGACAATGAAATGTTACCATGACTGTATGAGTAAAGGGCAGCAGAATTGTACTTAGCTGCTTTGACTGAGGGGGTCACCCTAAACAATCATATGATTTCAAATCATGATTGTGGTGTTTTCATGAATTAATGCTGGGGTCCTTTTCCTACATCGTCTTTGCTATACACAGACTCAGTGCTTACAAGAGGGGAAGTATTGCCTCTTAGAGATGCCTGGGTTAGTGGTTAATTCTCCAGATCACTGGGTGGGGGAGCTCAAGCCAGTTCTGTTTTGTATTTTTGAGATGTACCCTGAGATATTGAACCCAGCCCTTGTTGCTGCTGCCTCCACCTTGCAGAAAGTTTCCTTTAGTGTCTGTAATGTGCATGTCTAGGGGCTCGTCTACACTAATGCTGTAAATTGATCTAAGTTACCCTAGTTCAGTTATGTAACTGAAGTCGACAAAACTTAGGTTGACTTAGCTGAGTATGGACACTGATGTATGTCAACAGGAGACACTCTCCCATTGACATAGCTTCCACCTCTCGTGGAGGTGGAGTTCAGACATTGACAGGAGATCACTCTTCCATCGACTTAGTGTGTCTTTGCCAGATCTGCTAAATCGACACTGCTGCATTGATCGCAGCTGTGCCAATTTAGCCTGTAGTAGACGTGGCCTGAGAGTGCCCCAATCATTTCTTCAGGCACTCCTCCTATTGGTAAGGTTAGGTCATTCAAACAGGAAACAAAAACCATGTCACATGACAGCTTCAAATGGCAAACTCCAGATGATGAATACTTGAGAGAGCATTTCAGTTGGGGGCAGAGGGGAGGAGACCCCAGAACATAGGTGCAGATGTTTGTAAAAGGTATTCAAACAATTGCAAATAATTAAAAAAATCATTAAAAACCATGATCTTTCTGTAGACAATTTCCAAACAAAGACTAAATCCCATAATTTGACTGTGGAACAAAATCCTTCAGGATCGAAGAATCAACTCAAACATTCCCATTTTTCATTCCACATGCAAGATGCACTTGATATTCCCAAACATATAGCATCACTTAATGCACTTGAATGTAGTGGCCTCATTGCCATAAAAAATTAAACAGAATAGAAGGAATACATTGTTTGTTTGTAACAAATAGTTTGACCAATGCTAGATGTTAGCCTTATAAAATGTGTAGAGTAAAAATGAAGCAGTAAAGAACAGAATGCAGAGACTTGTTAACTGCTTTATTTGTTTTTTATTCCTTTTTTCATTGCAAACAGTCTATTCTGTAAAAAGAAAAGGAGTACTTGTGGCACCTTAGAGACTAACAAATTTATTTGAGCAAAAGCTTTCGTGAGCTACAGCTCACTAACACGGCTGCTATTCTGAAACCAGTCTATTCTGTATATGCTGTATAGACAGTGACTTTTGACCTACTCATATTTTAATAATATCGTGGCCAGTGAACTCATTTTCAGATCTCATTGCTAATTTTTAAACATGTTGAGTCCCTTTTGTACTAGTATAAAATTAGACAACAAAATCAAACTTGTTTCAGAAAAATGCCAAGAGAGAAACAATGCTTGTTGAAATAGTGGAATTTTTCAAGTTTGGCCCAGCCTCTTAATGATAACATTTAGAAGATGCAAGAGACTTAGCTATAGATCAGATATTTTGATTCTGTTCTTGTAACAGAAGTCATTTTGAATAAGCTTCTGTTTTTTCTTATCTTGGCAGGAGCTTAGCTAGAGATTGAGGCCATGAATGGGGTGACGAATTTAGTTTTGCAAATAAACTATTTTTCATTAATAGACAAAGATGTGTTCTGGAATGATGTACTGGTACTTTATTGAAATTCATGCTGATCATTGGGCTGATTAGCCCATCGGTGCTGGTGCAGAAAAAGGAAAACCAGTCTCATAAATCTACAGTTGTCAGCTGTTCTGTCCTTTTTATTCCATTGGCAGGGCCAGCTCCAGGCACCAACTTTCCAAGCAGGTTCTTGGGGCGGCATTCAGAATGGGGCGGCAGTCCGTGTCCCCCGGCGGCAGTTCGGCGGCAGCTCCGTCGCCCTTCCAGGGGCGGCAATTCAGTGGCAACTGCTTGGGGCAGCAAAATTGGTAGAGCCGCCCCTGGCCATTGGTACACCTATACTATCTAGTGAATACATTTTCAGGCCTCAGGGACAATAACCAAGACATCAGGAGCCAATATGGAGCTGAGGAAGGCGACAGCACTGACATCAGCCCAAATTTCAGTGTATAATGAATAAAGCGGGAGATCATCTTAAAGTAGGAATATTTGGGGTGTGAAATTGGAGAGTGGCAAACCTAATGGCACAACTTTCGCCTTCAGCGGGGTAGGAGCTAGTGAGTGTGAAAGAGCAGAATTGCAGATATGTAATTTAGGGTAAAACGATCTTGTGTGAGAGAGGGAGTTGAGTGGCATAGCTGTGGGGGGAGAAGGGCATTATGAAGCAGGACAGTAGCTTGTCTTTTGGGTAAAGTAGTAGAGAATGCTACGTATAAGAGACTAGGGAACAGGCTGTGAGAAGATTAACTGAATGTGAAGCACTTGGTTTTGGATGTATTTATTATATTTTGAAATGATTAATATGGGAAACCACAAACACTAACTTACCATAAATTCCTTTTTTTAATCTGAAGTCCAAATGGTATTTACACAATTTCTCTAAACATGCTAAATAATAAGCAATTTACAACATCCAAACAGTAACAAAATATTTAACAATTTGATCAAGGTACCTACAAATGGGTCACCCTTATTTCCAGTATGAATCCAGGTAAGATTTGCAGCTTCTTCATTCCCAGGTTCTTTCCTCTCCTCCTTCTGACTGCCCATCAGTTTTTTCCCCATTGCACCTGGGTTCACACAGGCTTTAACACTGTTATGTTAACCCTGGTGAGTTGGAAAGGGCTATGCTGGCTCACTGTAAAACAGATTATTTATCTTATTTAAAACCATCTGTAATCACCCCTACCAGTCAGAGGCTGCCTTTTTAGAAACTTTCCCTTATTTCATTAGTGATTCTTTGAACCAGGCATCCTCCATATTTCATTCCTTCCTGCCTTATAATTTATTTTCAAAGCCTTCCTTCTACTTGCTAGTCAGGTTCCTTCTTTACAATACACACATTTCCTTAACCAAACTTCAACTAACTTTAACTCTTTAATTTCATATTTAACATACAATTTGGGGCTTTTTCTTGATTTTGTGGCCTTTTGGAGGTGGGAAAAGGGACTCTATTTTGGAGACATTTTCTTCAGATAATTATTGTAATTTGACTCCAAGGAAGTCTCACTTAACTCCTCTGTTAAAATGTCCTTGGTATGTTTCTGTCTCTTGGTCTGTTTTTGATCCATTCAACCTAACAAACTAAAGAATGCAAGAGGGAAAACTAATTCATGGCAGTTTTCCTAAGTTTCCTACATCTCCAAACACTCGTGTTATGGTGTTTGGTTAGTGTAATCTAACTTCCCCTGTATCAGAGGCATACTTAATGCTTCCATTGGTTAAGACAAATGGCATTGTACAAGACCTTTGAAACCTGATGGATTTCTGATTCACTTATCAAGTTTTTCTGACGATAAGCCCAGTTATATTTGTGCTGAGTTTTGCCAGTTGTCTGGCATGAGCTGAGAATTGTGTAAGGTCTGCAATGGGCATTATAACTGGATATTCCAAAGCGATAATAACTTAAAGCTTTTGGTGCTCATAAACTCCAGCTGGGTCAACCTGATCACACCTCACCCTTACCTGGGCTTCAGAAGCAGAGGACAACCGTATGGTCTTCTGGAATTCCAAAAAAAAGTACAGCGCTAATCTTCTTCATCTGCAGAGCTCCAGCTTGAGCTCTGTCCTACTCCACACTTGATGGCTCTTGCATAGAAGTACAACAGTGATGATGGAGCTCTTGGATTATTTATACAGTGGCTATGAAAGGACACGTTACAGGATATCAGAACATTATCCTATGGGGAGTGGAAGGATGGGATCTGTGGCTCAACAGCACTTCCTCCAATCCCATGGAAACCCCTATGTGGCATGTGAATCAGGATTGTGTGTGGAGAAGGGGGAATGGTTGGCTGGGGACAAGGACAGTGATACTGACACTGTATGTACTGTTCTTCCCTCCAGTTTCCCAGGACATCCAGCACAAGATATTAACCAAGTTAGCATTACACTGATAGATGTGGGCCACTGCACAACTGGGAATACACTTAAGAACAGTTCAGAGGTAGTGTCCATGTTGGGAGACTATGCAGCCATGAGGGTTGAAGGCAAGCCGCAGCCACAGGAATGTGCATGAAATCAAACAGGATGCTCCTGGGCCTTCTCCTGTTTTCAGAGATCTGTGGGTTTAGGAGTCCTGACTAATTCCATTGAGAAGAGAGGAAGGAAACCCAGCCTATCCACTGTGATGAGTCAGTGTTGAGGAAATCGTGAGTGCAAAGTTGCTGAATTTTCATAGTTTTTCTCTTACTGTGAGACAACCTACCCATTTGACATCCCTTTGGACTGGTCTCCACTATGGGGAGATGGACGCTTCTGCAATTGATGAAGCAGGGATCGATTTAGTGGGTCTAATGAAGACCCATTAAATCAATGGCAGAGCGCTCTCCATTCGACCCCGGTACTCCAGCTCTTGGAAAAGAGTAAGCGAAGTCCAGCAATCTAATTTCCTCTCAATAAGAACAAAATTAAAGCAAACACAGAAATCCCAATTCCTTCCCCACCCCCTAAAAGCATACATGACTTTTGTTTGGTTATAACCATTACACATTCCAGGACATGCATGTTAATCAGAATTCCTGGGTTTTGTTTCCAGCTTTGTCAGTGGCTGAGTAAGTGCCCCTATGTGCTACAGAATTTAAAGAATTATTATACTATAATAAAACAATAACACTTCTCAGGTGCATGAAAAATATACCTGTGTATTTTAGTATTAAACTATATTGCACACTCTCACATGTGATCTTACTACATACTGGGTATAACTGTAAAAAAAAAAAAAAGGAGTACTTGTTGGCACCTTAGAGACTAACAAATTTATTGAGCATAAGCTTCGTGAGCTACAGCTCACTTTCATCGGATGCATAACTGTACCACTCCTGTTCTTAGCACAGCAGAATGAATAAAACTTACAATGTGATTTAAAAACATAAGTAATGAATTCACATTTTCCTAGGAAATGTGTTTTTTTAAAGGTTCTAAAATTGCTAAAATGTTATGGAATCAATGTAGAACTGTTACCAAAAGTGTTACAATGAATCACAATTTAGAGTTTTCTTACCCCTCAGTGTCATAAGGAATGCATATCATTGCTTAGTAAGTTCACAGAGAAATAAACACACATTGTAGAAGAATTATTGAAAACAGAACAATGATAGAACTTCTAAACTTAATTACATATCTTTATAGCCTGTAGGTGCGGACAAGTTAGGCTGGGGAACACTATTCACTTGGCTACACCTGAGCCAATTTTCATCTAATTAGGGATTGGCCCAAACCAAAGACCTAGATCTAAATATGTATGTGCTACATCTTCCCATCTTTCTTTAAACAAGATATTTTTACTATTGTATTAGTAACTATCTACCATCTCAGATGTGCAAAAATCATCATTCAATTTACAATTTGCTTATTTCTACATCTGTTCTCCTAAAGCACTGCCATTTCCTATGTACATCCTTATTTATATGCTATGCCAATGGAGCTGAGTAAGGTATAGCTGAGTGAGGAGGCCAAGTGACCTTATTCTATCAACATGCACATAAGCCAAAAAATTCATCCAGTTACAAGACAAATTCTTTTTAATTCAGACATTTTTCTTCCACCCAAGTCATCACTCACGTATATGGTTTGTTATAAAATCTTGAAAAGGTAGAGGACCTGAAGCTGGCTTACGTTTATAGAGAGACAATTTCCCCCTTTCCATTCCTGTAACTTTACTTTAATTCCCTGGGAATTCTTGCTGATACATAAAACAAAACATAGTTCTTTAGGATTAATTCCCCACAGTATGCCAACATTTTTATGGCTGACTTAGACTCAGCTCTCGTCCCCTAATGCCGCTACTCTACTGGCACTACATTGATGACATCTTCATCATCTGGACCTATGGAAAAGAAACCCTTGAGGAATTCCACAATGATTTCAACAATTTCCATCCCACCATCAACCTCAGCCTGGACCAGTCCACACAAGAGATTCACTTCCTGGACACTATGGTGCTAATAAGTGATGGTCACATAAACACCATCCTATACCGGAAACCTACTGACCACTATTCCTACCTACATGCCTCCAGCTTTCATCCAGATCATACCACATGATTCATTGTCTACAGCCAAGCTCTACGATACAACTGCATTTGCTCCAACCCCTCAGAGAGAGACAAACACCTACAAGATCTCTATGAATCATTCTTACAATTACATTACCTACCTGCTGAAGTGAAGAAACAGATTGAAAGAGCCAGAAGAGTACCCAGAAGTCACCTACTACAGGACAGGCCCAACAAAGAAAATAACAGAACGCCACTAGCCCTCACCTTCAGCCCCCAACTAAAACCTCTCCAACACATCATCAAGGATCTACAACCTATCCTGAAGGATAACCCATCACTCTCACAGATCTTGGGAGACAGGCCAGTCCTTGCTTACAGACAACCCCCCCAACCTGAAGCAAATACTCACCAGCAACTACACACCACACAAACAGAACCACTAACCCAGGAACCTATCTTTGCAACAAAGCCTGTTGCCAACTGTGTCCACATATCTATTCAGGGGACAGCATCATAGGGCCTAATCACATCAGCCACACTATCAGAGGCTCGTTCACCTGCGCATCTACCATGTGATATATGCCATCATGTGCCAGCATTGGTCAAACTGGACAGTCTCTACATAAAAGAATAAATGGACACAAATCAGACGTCAAGAATTATAACATTCAAAACCAGTTGGAGAACACTTCAAACTCTTTGGTCATTCGAACAATGAAGTCCAAGATCTTTGCTGAAGCATGACTGATCAATGATTGGGAGTTGTTTCATTCTGGGAACTGCACACAGGTTGGAATCAAAGAGGAGAGAACCTAGCTGAGTGTCAGCATGTAAACAGGGAGGTGATATCTGGTCAGTATGATCTTCAAGAAGTAGTAGGCACATAAGGAAACAGATTGATGACTTAGGTAGTCAGCAAAGCAGTGTGAGATACCCATAGAAGAACTTGTTTTGAGATGGGGATGCATCTACTCATCCTGCATCTCAGCAATCCTGCTTTGTAAATGTGTTTAACAATGCATGTTAAAATGCCAGATATTTACCAGAAAAATGTGTGTGGACGCAAGGCACTTAGAGGTAAAATAACACATATTAACCCACAACAAATATCCAGTGTAGACAAGAGCAAATGGAATGTGGCTGCCCTGCCCTGATAGTGCTGCTCTGCTGGGGCATCAAGTTGGGCTTTAAAACCTAACTTGTGAATTAAATGACTGCATACTTCTTCCCAATGTCCTCCTTAAAATGGTAAGTCCTCATTCACAGAGTGCAAGTTCCAACACAGTACATAAACTACAACACATCTGCTTGTAGAGAAGAGTTGTTACAGGTGACTGGTAATTCTGTTGTTTAATGACAGTTTAATAATGGGTGATAATTTTGTAATGATTTTTGGACTCAGTGTGACCTCTTGTCACTCTCTCTTCATTTGATCCCTTGTCTGGGTGGTGGGCTTTACATGTTGCCATCTTCCCCACAACTGATTTCACAGATGCAGAGCAAAATATATCAGGGAGGATATGTGTAAATTCTGTAGTTGTTACTCAGGCTGAACTGCCACTGGAATAAGTGAAGAACTGGCTCTTATTCTGTGTTGTGAGTTCACCTTGCATGGCTTTTGGCGGGAAAGTACTTTGAAGTGGAATATTTCAGTTACACTGCAGATATGAGAAGTGACATGTGAGCTGGAAGAAACATTGGCATGAATACATTGCTAAGCTTTTTAAAATGCAATAAAACATATAAGAGAAGATTAAAATGTTAAGCTTTAAAAAAGTCACATGCTTGCAAAAATTAGTCTCTCAGAGGCACAGCATGGATGGATGCCAACTTCTCTGTTCAAATAGAAAGTTTTCTAAGTCATTGAAGTTATCTTAATGAGACTCTCTCTAGTAGGAACACAGCTCAATGGTCTGCCAGGTCCTGCCTGATGCAAGTGCACAGTTTAGTAAGTATAAAATGTATAAACAGATTTGAGATATAGTGAGAGAAAAAGGAGATAAAGTGGGAACTTTTACGTTTTCTTTATCTCAGGTTTGTGTCGTCACCCTTGTGCTAACTTCAAGGTCAAGCGGATGCCCCCTTTACTTTACTGGGCTTAGCTTACTAGCTACTTAGATCTTTACAGGGCTAGACGGGAACCTTATGATCCAACCCAAGTAAGGGGCAGTATGAGGCTGCACTGACCCAGGGGCAGACTTCTCAGACCTAACTTGTTCCCTGCTCTATGGGGAATTAAGCTGTTCATCCCTTTTCCTGGTGCAACTTACTCCCATAATCAGTTGCCTGGCATGTAGGAAAAGGGCAGAACCAAGGCTCCATTTACTGCCTGCTTCTGCCTGTCCACTTCTTAACAACTTCTGCAGGCAGTGCAGTTGCAGCCCAATACTAGCTGCTCTCCCCACAACTTGATTTGACCTGCAATGCAGGTACCCCATGTGGAAGAATATAGGGGAATCTTAACACCTCTTATCTCTCTCTGCAAGCACATAAGCTAGCTCACAATGTGAAATAGCTAAGGTCTCTTAAAAAATTGCTGAGGGCAGGCACAAGGGTTACTAAGAAGTCTTATTCCTTCTGACCATCTTTTGTTTTTTCCATTGAGCTTATGATATTTTGTTGATCTCTAGAAGTCTGGGGCCTGAGAGTTACAAGCTACAATGTCATACAAATTAGCTGAATATTTGTTCTGATGTATGAGATCCTGCTTGACCTCAGCAAAACAAGCAGGTGCTTGGGGGCAGCACATTTATAGGGGCGGCATTCCGGCCTCTAGAAATGTGCCCCCGCCACCCCAGCTCGCCTCCACTCCACCTCCACCTGCTCCCCTGAGCGTGCCGCCGCCTCCCCCCCCCCCCGGCTTGCCGTGCGCCAAACAGCTGTTTCGCATGGCAAGCCTGGGAGGGAGGGAGGAGAAGCCAAGTGGTGGCGCGCTCAGGGGAGGCGGCAAGGATGGAGCAGAGGTGAGCTGGGGTGGGGAGCGGTTCCTCTAGCCCCCCGTTACTTCCTGTGCTCTCCCCTCACCCTCGCTCCCCTCCACTCCACCTGCTCCCCTGAACACGCTGCCTCTTCCTCGCCTGAGAGGGAGGGGGGAGAAGCGGAGCGGCAGCTTGCTCAGGGGAGCAAGCGGAGCGGAGGTGAGCTAGGGCGAGGAGTTGGATGTGGAGCCGCAGGAAGCAATGGGGGGGAGGAGAAATGTGGCCCGGGGGAGGAGACAGGGCCCGGGATTTGGGGAAGGGGCTCAGAAGGGGTGGAGTTGGGGAATGGGGGGCACGAAAAAAAAGACGGGGCAGCCAAAATTTTTTTTGCTTGGGGCAGCAAAAATCCTAGAGATGGCCTTGTCAGCAAGAAGGAGATATGAAAAGTAATGATGGGTCAAAATGATTAAATTTGAATCCAGAGCCTCATCCAAAAGTGAACTTATCTGGGGATTTGGTTTTCAGGTTTAGTCTATTATTAGAGAAACCCAAGTCACAAAGTTACTATTCAGATCCGAATCTAAACTCTCCCAGAGTCCGGGTGGCTGGGTTGGGTTGATGTTCTGGATTCGATCCAACTCTAACAAAAAAATTGTTTGTGATGCAAGGGTAGTGGCACATATTTTTAGATGTGTGTGTACAGTAAGTATTTAATATATTAGGCTGGAAAAAGGAATGATCTGACTAGTCTGGGCAGGCTTATGTCATTTGCTGTTCTAAAAGGAAATTTAAAGTTTTTCTTCTTTTAATGTTTCTTTTTTGAATAAATATGAAAACATATTAGCCTTAGGTCCATCGAGGTTTTTCTCTTCTGAATTCCAGTAACTGGTATTTTGCCAGCACCCTCAGTGAAGTTGCCCTGGCATAATTATATGTGGGAAATGTAGCCATTTTGAAGCACTGGTTTACACAAACCATTTATTTTCTAATGAGCCAAGTTTAGACCTTAAAAGTTTTCCTGATTAGAAATATGGTGCTAGTTTAAATAATAATAAAACTCACTTCCTGGGGAGTCTTTTTCCACTCTTCCTTCCGAACTGTGGCAGAGGAACAGTTGTGAATGTCAGTTTAATGACACTTTTTTATATATAGGTTTCTTATGTTATTGAAACTGAGGTGATCAGAGAGATTGAGGCAAGAGTGGTGCAAATTTCTCTAAGCAGCTCTAATTACAACATATTTGAATCCTAACCCCCAAATGCTCTTCTTAATGTAGTCTTAAGCCTCTGCTGAGCAGAGAATACCAATCATGTCAAATTTTGCCAAGATATGTGTGGTGTTGACAAATGTATATCTGGCTTTTCGAATCCTGGACAAGACTCAACTTCAGCCAGTTAACTCTGTTCTTGATAAGATGCTGGCTAAGTGATACTGGGGGAAGCAGCTTGGAAATATTTACCCCTGTGATTGAAGGAGTGAGCTTTCCTATAGCTGCCCACTGAAGTTCAGTCTTGCATTCTCTTTTTGGTGACATTGTAACACTTACCATAGTTCCATAATATCACAGAGCTAAAGACTTGGATCTTGTGACCGGTATTTGCTAAGAGGACAAAGACCACTAATGGAACTACATATCCAGCCATGGTTACTAACTAGGGTCTCAATTATAGGTTGCCCTTGGTGGCCCATTTATGCCATCCCAGTAGCATAAGGGGTCTGTGAATTGGGTGGAAATGACACGCAGGGAAAACTCCTGATGTAGAATGATTTCTTACTCAGAACTGAGCTGTTGGAATGGCTTTGTCAACCTCACATGACCCCCAATGTAGGGGCATATGAGAGGAGGGATAGGGTGGGGCTGGAGCCCTACCATGCTCTCTGGCTGTTTTCAGCTGGTGAACAGCTTGTAGCAGGTCATTACAGCCAGAATAAATACTGTTTCTGTGCCTTGATGGAATGACGTATGGAGCTAACCAGAACAGCTCAAATTGCAAATATTAAACTGAATCTGAAAATTTGACATTCATTTTTAGCCAATTTTGAAACTAAAACTTGGCTTTTCCCTGAGTAGTTGCATTAGTTTGCAGAAAAAGACCATGAAAGTCTAACGGAAAGGGCAGAACTTAAATTCATTTTCAAATTCAAAGGAATATTCAGTGAAAATTTGTTCCCTACTCCTCGCTCCTTTTGTGTTTAGATTATATTTTAGATTTATAAAAGGTCAATTCTATTGGACCTTCTATTAGATTCTATTCTAATCTGTGTAGACTTCTCATAAAAAAAATCATTGCCATTAAGAGACAAACATAATTGTGGGACTGCTGTTTATGTTAAGAAACTATCTCCTGATGTAGTTGGAGGAATGTTCAGAACCCCTGATTTTAGGTCATATTTCCCAATGTCATGACTCCTTTTTTTAAAAAACCCATCCTTTATTTTTGCCTTCCTCTTTTCTCCTAACAGCTCTGCCCATTGCAAGTGTGAGCACTGTAGATCCTGTCTAAACTCAGTAATCAGTGGTACGAGAAACAGAATTTACCCTCTTGCCTTGCCCTGGCCTTTCTTCTGTGTGGTATGCATTCTCCCCTACCTTCAACCTCGAATTTCTGTTAAAGGCAATATTTACTGGGTAAACTTCTTTATTTTGATTGTCGCAAGATTTACAAAACGTGTCACTTTTCTGCCCCTTTGTGGAAAATGGCACAGAACCAAACTTGACTGTTTCTTACAGACAATTTTTTTTCACAGCTACTGTAGTAATTGTTTAATTTTATTTTACCCAATGCTTAGCGAGTAATGCTGTTGACTTCAGCTTTACAAATGGAAATATCTCTCAATGACCTCTGAAGCCATATATTCAAATTACTTGTTTGAAGTTCATTGACATTATGCTTGGCTACTCAATGATTAAGCAAAACATGGAAATTTTGAATCATGTACAAATACTTTTTTCCTGGAGTCTTTAATTTTACTCTGCTTACTGTTAATGATCGAAAACAGATCAGTTTTAAGTTTAGATGTTGATTTATTCAGATATGCATGAAGCCAGTTAAAATATCACAGATGTCCTAACAGTTGAGATTTGGCCAGCCTTGCCTCACAACAACAAAGTACTAGTGTTACACCTTGTTAAGCACAACCTTCCCCAAATAGGGACCAATGTTATATTTTAATCCGAGCAGTCTTTCCTGTAGGTATTGAAATCCTTTAAGTGCACTATTTTTGGTTTTCTCTTATTTTGGTCCAACAGATTCCTATATACAGAACTAAAAGCTAGTGAATAGGAAAGGAGACTAAACAGGAGCCATGTATGCTGCAGTTCCAAACTGGATGCATGGGATGAGGGAGGAAGATGATGGCAGTAATGCAGCCGGGGAGTTTCTCCAGGCAATCTCCTTTCACGTTTCAGATTCTCGTGGAGACTGTAGTCCAAACATGGGCCCATTCTGTGAGCAGTGTAAATCAGGTTTTCTTTTTCAAAATTTCACATTTAGAACAATAATGCCAGGTTATATATTTACTATTTTGTTCTGTTTCCCTTTGAGAATATGAAAGAATTGTTTGAAGTAACTCTCCTGTAGGTGTGCTATTGACCCTCCCTTGAAATGCATTATATGGGCCTCAGCAAATCCTCCTTGAAGTCTAGGGCTCTGATTCTCTGGTGCGATGACACTCAGTTTGGAGGGGATTGGCACCATGTAGTATATAGGAATTGAGTAGTAGCATGTTAAATAGTTTGTGAACTATCAAGTGGTGCTCGCCTTGTCTGGTTTCAGAAACCAGCCAGAGCAGTAGGTTGTATCTAGACTACAGTATATACCAAGGTTTGTGGGACTCAGGATTGTGTATTTGGTGTTTACAAGCCTACGCTTGAGTGTCCACATCGAATTGTAAACCTGGGCTTACAACTGCTGGACCTGGCTTTCACTGCCATGCTAATAAGTCCATACTGCACTGCACAACCCTTCTGACTCAGGTTTGCAGTTTCTGACTCAGGTCTCTGCATCCATGCTGCAGAATTATAGGGCTTGGATCCAACCACAGAAGGGCTCAGTCTCTGACCCATCCTCTAGCACAATTCTAAGACCTGGGTCCTGAGTGTTTTCTGACCCTAGTCAAACTGATTTGTGTGTGGACAGAAGGGAAGCTTGGATCAAACCTGAGTCAGAGTCTGGGCTTAGTGTGCAGTGTAGGCATACGCTATATGACTAGGCCTATTCATATAGGATATGTTGGTAAATGCCATTCTCTGGAGCTCTGCCATGCCTGTGTGGCTTCTACATGTTATTTTGTTGTGTAAAGGGACAACACACCACATTGAAACTTCCTGATTCTGGGACCAGCTCGGCATTGGTTCAACCCCCAACATAAGTAAAACCCACTCCTGGAGCCCAGAATACTGGAGCCCACCTCACCCCAGCCACATCCTTTTTGTTTCACTTTCTTCAATTCTGGGAGGATATGAATGGGGCAACATATAGTCTATGGCACCAGTCAATCCTCCTTATGCTGGGTGGATTTCCTGTGGCTTGGTGGGTTTTCCAACCCATGTGTGCTAACAGCACCCAGAATCAAGGCTAGGGAGTTTTTGTTTAGGCAGACAGAAATTTCAGGTCCTGCAATTGCTGAAGCCCTAACTTTATTTTTCAGTGGAAGGTGCTATATAGCCAGGTCTCAGTGGCGCTTTCCATGTCCTCTCTGGGGGGCAGGAAGGGGGGAGGATTGAATACTGCTCTATTCAGCTGCGGATTCATTTAAGACCACAGTATTAACAGTAATGTTCTCACCATATAAAAGTAGGATGAGTTTACTACAATTACTCAATATCAGATTATATTTTTTATTTGATATGAGACTTTAGGTTGTTTTAGCTAAGTGGGAGCTCTGCCGCAATCCTATGATGAAGAGCTTTCTAAGATCAGATTCTCATTCACATAAGAATTCTGGTCCATTTCACTGTTTCAGGTGACTTATAGTTACTTGCTATTGGCTGGTAAATTGTAAAACACTAGTATGTATTTGTATGATAAAGAAAAGCATCTGAGAAAACTAGAGCTGTCTGTGTGAAGAAGCCTTTATATACAAATATAGTATGTAGCTGTATATTATTCACAGACAAATGTCACCTTTATTAAATCCCATAATGTGACTGCGTTTTTCTGTTTAGGAGTAGAGGAACTCTGCAGTTTACTAATAAAATATATAACTATGTGCATGTCATCCATTCTGCACTGAACCATACTAATATTCATTTGACATGCCTTTTAGAAAATGACTTTTGGCAGATACAAATAGACAGCATTCTAAGAAATGACAAAACGAATTTACCCAAGTATGGCTTTCAAGCCCCAGCAAAATTCCTTACATGTATTTTAAAGAGAAATAACCTTGGTAAATAACTGTTTTTTAAAAGTATCTGTCATGCCGTCCAAAATGGTTCACAACGGTGAGTGCCAACCTAAGGGCAGACTGTCAAAAAGCAGGGCAAAGACTTCAAACTGGTTGTATGCTCTGTAATTAGATTTCACTAACTTTGTAACAAATGTGAACTCCTAAAGCCCTATAACAGTCTTACCGTGGAATCACAGATGGTCCCCTTGGGCATTCCAGTCTATCTTGCAAGCCCAGCAAACTAAATTTAGTGATAATTGATTGCTATACACCAGTGTTTCTCAACAACTGGTCTGTGGACCAGTGCTGTTCCCTGAGATCTTCTTGACACAGTTAGGAAGGCAGCAAGCTGGTCCTTGGTATCAAAAAGATTGAGAAACATTGCTATATGCCAAACATCACAAAAGATTCAGGTTGCTTCCAGTCCCAAGAGACCAGTAACTTACCCAAAATCAATTTGTACCTTAGATCTCTCATTAAAGACAAAGCTTGTAGCCAATTCTATAGTAAACTATTTTAGGATTTATTAACTAGGAAAAGAAATGCATTATTACAAAGTTAATGCATGCAAACCTATATACACACATGAGGTATAGTCTGTGGCTTTAAAAGGTCACAGAGCTGTAATCTGTCAGATCAGAATGTGTTTTAGAGCTAATCCAGGTTGACCCATAGGATCTCTGCTTTGTAACTCCAGCCCTGAGAGAGTGAGACATACGGGACTATGTGATCAGAAACAGTCAACATGGATTCACAAAGGGCAAGTTATGCCTGACCAAGACAATTGCCTTCTATGATGAGATAACTGGCTCTGTGGATAAGGGGAAAGCAGTGGACATGATATATCTTGACTTTAGCAAAGCTTTTGATATGGTCTACCACAGTATTCTTGCCAGCAAGTTAAAAAAGTATGGATTGGATGAATGGACTATAAGATGGATAGAAAGCAGGCTAGATCATCAGGCTCAATGGGTAGTGATAAATGGCTCCATGTCTAGTTGTCAGCTCATATCAAACAGAGTGCCCCAGGGGTCGGTTCCGGGGCCGGTTTTGTTCAACATCTTCATTAATGATCTGGATGATGGGATGGACTGTACCCTCAGCATGTTCGCGGATGACACTAAGCTGCGGGGCGAGGTAGATATGCTGAAGGGTAGGGACAGGGTTCAGAGTGACCGAGAAAAATTGGAGGATTGGGCCAAAAGAAATCTGATGAGGTTCAACCAGGACAAGTACAGAGTCTTGCACTTAGGAAGAAAGAATCCCAATCACTGCTACAGGCTGGGGATCGACTGGCTAAGCAGCAGTTCTACAGAAAAGGACCTGCCGATTACAGTAGATGAGAAGCTGGATATGAATCAACAGTGTGCTCTTGTTGCCAAGAAGGCTAACGGCATATTGGGCTGCATTAGTAGGAGCATTGCCAGCAGATCAAGGGAAGTGATTATTCCCCTTGATTTGGCACTGGTGAGGCCACATCTGAAGTATTGTGTCCAGTTTTGGGCCCCCCGCTACAGAAAAGATGTGGACAAATTGGAGAGAGTCCAGCAGAGGGCAATGAAAATGATTAGGAGGCTGGGGCACATGACTTATGAGTAGAGGCTGAGGGAACTAGGCTTGTTTAGTCTGCAGAAGAGAAGAGTGAGGGGGGATTTGATAGCAGCTTTCAACTACCTGAAGGGGGTTCCAAAGAGGATGGAGCTAGGCTATTCTCAGTGGTGGCAGATGACAGAACAAGGAACAATGGTCTCAAGTTGTAGTCGGGGAGGTCTAGGTTGGATATTAGGAAAAACTATTTCACAAGGAGGATAGTGAAGCACTAGATTGGGTTACCTAGGGTGGTTATGGAATCTCTATCCTTAGATATTTTAAGGCCCAGCTCAACAAAGCCCTGGCTTTGGATTTAGTTGGGGTTGGTCCTACTTTGAGCGGGGGTTGGACTAGATGACCTCCTGAGGTCTCTTCCAATCCTAATCTTCTATGATTCTTTAACTGCTCCTACATGGCGACCGTCCCTCCATCACAACCTCCCCTTCATAGCAACCGACCTCCAATTCTGTAATTAAAGATTGTATCATCCTGCATTTGCAGTAGGGAGTAGAACTAGGTTGCACAGGCCTTTCCTAACTTTTTGAGTGCTTGACTTTGCAACCTTAACTTTCTTTTAATGTAATTTACTTTTACGTAGACTGCAGTATGGGATATATATGGAAAAATATGATTTGACTGAGTGGTAATGGGATGTAGATGTGTAGTTTCTTAGTTTAGATTTGCAGCAACTGAAAGTTAACTTTGGAGAGCTGTTTTGTGGCGTATGTGAAATGCATTTGAGGTCTCAGATCAAGAACATCATAATGAGCATTGTGGGTCAGACCAATGGTCCATCTAGCCCAGTATCCTGTCTTCTGGACAGGACCAGTGGCTGGACCAGATGCTTCAGAGGGAATGAACAGAACAGAGCGTCTATCAAGCGATCCTTTCCCTGTTGTCCAGTTCCAGCATCTGATAGTCAAAGGCTTAGGGTCACCCAGAGCATGGGGTTGTGTCCCTTATCATCTTGACTAATAGCTACCTATAGACCTATCCTTCATACACTAATCTAATTCCTTTTTTAACCCTGTCAAGTTTCCTTCCCCACTCTGAACTTTAGGGTACAGATGTGGGGACCTGCATGAAAGACCCCCTAAATTTATTCTCAGCAGCTTAGGTTAAAAACTTCCCCAAGGTACAAACTTTGCCTTGTCCTTGAACAGTATGCTGCCACCACCAAGCATTTTAAACAAAGAACAGGGAAAGAGACCACTTGGAGATGTCTTCCCCCAAAATATCCCCCCCCAAGCCCTCACCCCCTTTCCTGGGGAAGGCTTGATAATAATCCTCACTGATTTGCATAGGTAAACACAGACCCAAACCCTTGGATCTTAAGAACAATGAAAAAGCAATCAGGTTCTTAGAAGAAGAATTTTAATTAAAGAAAAGGTAAAAGAATCACCTCTGTAAAATCAGGATGGTAAATACCTTACAGGGTAATCAGATTCAAAACATAGAGAATCCCTCTAGGCAAAACCTTAAGTTACAAAAAGACACAAAAACAGGAATAAACATTCCCTCCAGCACAGCTTATTTTACAAGCCATTAAACAAAAGAAAATCTAATGCATTTTCTATCTAGATTACTTAGTAACTTTACAGGAGTTGTAAGGCTTGCATTCCTGATCTGTTCCCAGCAAAAGCATCACACAGACAGCCCAAACCCTTTGTTCCCCCTTCCAGATTTGAAAAAATCTTGGCCCCTCATTGGCCATTTTGGGTCAGGTGCCAGCGGGGTTACCTTAGCTTCTTTACAGATGAAAGGATTTTGCTTCTGGCCAGGAGGGATTTTATAGCACTGTATACAGAAAGGTGGTTACCCTTTCCTTTATATTTATTGACAAACCCATTTACATTTTTGGCCTTCACAACATCCCTGGCAACAAATTCCAGAGATTGACTGTGCATTGGGTGAAGAAGAACTTCCTTATGTATGTTTTAAATCTGCTGCCTATTAATTTCATTGGATGACCACCAAGATTCTGCAATGTCTATTATAATAATATCCTCTGCTCGATACCAGTACGTCCCTCGGCCCACGCCGCTTCCAGCAGCTCCCATTGGCCTGGAGCAGCGAACCGCGGCCACTGGGAGCCATGATTGGCCAAACCTGTGGACGTAGCATGTAAACAAACTGGCCTGGCCCACCAGGGGCTTTCCCTGCACAAGCAGTGGAACAACTTTGGGAACCGCTGGTCTAGAGTATCCCCTCTAATAAATCCTCCCCTAAGGGATGACTGTCTGAACTGTGTGCTTCTTCTGGTCATTTCATTTCAAAATCTAGTTGTCATTTTACCACAAGTCCATTAGAATTGGCACTAATTAGGGCCTGTGCCAAAGCTAATTGGAGTCAATGGAAAGATACATATTGACCTTCTAGTAAGCTTTGGATCAGGTCCTTGTTTTTTCTTCCTTCCTCCCCCCAATTTTTTCTAAAAATGTATTTAATGAAGCAAGAACTGAATGAACACTGAGCCTGAACCACTCTTTTCTAGAGATGATACCTCTTGGCAAGAAGATGTAGTGTATTGACTGAAGAGACTTCCATTTTGCTGTCTGCATATTAAGGTCTTTGGGAATTTGTCATTTCCCTGTTTTCTGTAGCGCTCAAATGCCCTGTAACTGCACTGGTGCTCCACAAGTATTTCCTAATTTTGTGTGTATGTGTGTGAAAGAAATGATCCTTATTAAAGTACTGATAGTTTCCTAGTCTACCAAAATACTGTAAGTTGTCTATCATTTGCTATACAGTACTAGAACTGTTAGCATTTGAATTATGTCCCAACTGGCCCCTCATACTATTCTGTTGTTACCGCCTTTTCATCAGATTGATTAGCCAAAATGTTAAGGTCCTGTGAGTTGTTTACGTTAGGAGGAGAAATTAATGATGGAGTCAAGTATTTCTCTGCATCCTGTTTTATTTACATAAACTCCTATTTCGCTGAGCACAGTAGGAGACAGTTTCTTTCCTCACAGTTCAAAGACCCTTTCTAGACGGTTCTTTTTTTTTTTTTTTAGCTTTTCTGAGGGGTCATGTTAAAAGGCCTTCTCTGGCTATACTTGGCTTTCTGCTGCCTTCTCTGTTTTCTAGGGTGTTTATTTCTCCCCCCACTCTTCCCACTCGCCTATTGTGCACAATCTACCCAGTCACGTGCCCCTACCTTTATCAGATCTGTGGGAAACTCTTTAGGCCGAATGGCTCAACTCCTACTCTAGCCTTGCATGTGGCCTCCGTTTTGGGTGGAGACTGTGACGGTTTCAGCTAGCTATTTCACAATTGCTTTACTATGAGCTTGAATAAATGATGGCTCTTACGCCTGCCAGTTTCAGTGATGGGTTCACCCAGCCCCCCAGTATAACAGCACAGTGTTCTTTATTTTGTTACATGTTTCTTATGAACAGTAATCTATTTACATTCATTCTTTCTTGGGAGGGAAGCTTTTTATTGGACATTTCTTCACTTGGTAAGAGAAGTTAAATACGCTAACTGGGTTTTATTTGAGGATGCTATAACAAAGAGAGGGAAAAATTATTTGACTATTTGATAGGAATACTGACTTTTTTTTCCTGTTGTTACCACCAGGTTCTAAAGTCCTGTAAAAATATAAATTGCTATATTATCTTAAGGACCATCAATTTTATCAGTTAGATACTATAGGAGTTCTTTAAAAACCTTTAAGATTGCAGACTTTCACTGCATATTGTTCCACTGACGTGCAGCAAGGTCACCCAAAGCACTGTGGGAGACCTAACTGCTCATATTTCATATCAGCCTCAGGTGATATGAGTAAGTGGTTATAACTAATTAAATCACTTTGAAGAATGGCTTTAAGAGTCTTTGATCATATTAAGCATTAGGGGCTATGAAAATGCACCTGAATTATAACTAAAACACCAGAATGCATTTGGATTGCTAAAGGATATCAGTTGAATTTAAAATATTCCTGCAAAAAAAATATATATATTTAAACCCTGGCTTTCTTTATCAGATTTAGATTATGAAATAAATATTTTTATACACAGACTATTGCAAAGCTTTGAGTTTAAAATTCAAATCTTCACCGCACTGAAACCCATCTAGTTACTAACAATGACTTCTAGCAAACCACTTCAGATAAAATGAACTCAGTGAGTTGGTGAGGGATTTAGATAATGCTATGACAGATTATGAAAAACCAAACTGCCATAGTTTAACTTTGGTAAACAATGAATAAGGTATTTGGTGGTTTTCTGATACAGTAGACTTTCAGAGTTTACTTTCCATCTTTATGGCAAACAGCTCTGTGTCTCTTTGTGAGTGATATAGTGGTAAGTGCACACTGATTTTGAGTTTTAGAGACAGAGGGTTGGCTTCTTTTCATCATGACAAACTGGTTAAGATGAAATTCTTTCCCATGCAAAAAGCCTATACAAGACCCAATAAAAGCTTATATTAAGGCTTGGATCTGTTTGCTCTGTATATGAGGATGAATTTCACACTTAATGAACTAAACAAACTGACTCGGAGAACCAGCCTGTCCTTTATCATTTGCCGCATAAACTCTGGCCTTGATCCTGCATACAGTTATGTGTATAAATAATGAGGCATCCTTGTGGCACTTAGAGACTAACAAATTTATCTGGGCATAAGCTTTCGTGGGTTAGAACCCACTTCATCAGATGCATGGAGTATAAATACAAGAAAGGATGGGGGTTACTTTACTAAGTGTGAGGTTACTCTAATGAGATAAATCAATTAACAGCAGGATACCAAGGGAGGAGAAAAAACTTCTGAAGTAGTAAGAGAGTGGCCCATTACAGACAGTTGACAAGAAGGTATGAGTAACAGTAGGGAGAAATTAGTATTGGGGAAATTAAGTTTAGGTTTTGTAATGACCCAACCACTCCCAGTCTCTATTCAGGCCTAATCTGATGGTATCCAGTTTGCAAATTAATTCCAGTTCTGCAGCTTCACGTTGGAGTCTATTTTTGAAGTTTTTATTGTTGAAGAATTGCCACTTTTAGGTCTGTTATTGAGTGACCAGATAGATTGAAGTGTCCTCCTACTGGTTTTTGAATGTTATGATTCCTGATGTCAGATTTGTGTCCATTTATTCTTTTGTGTAGAAACTGTCCGGTTTGGCCAATGTACATGGCAGAGGGGCATTGCTGGCACATGATGGCATATATCACATTGGTAGATGTGCAGGTGAACAAGCCCTTGATGGTATGGCTGATGTGGTTAGGTCCTATGATGGTGTCACTTGAATAGATATGTGGACAGAGTTGGCACCGGCGTTTGTAGCAGGGTTTGGTTCCTGGGTTGGTGTTTTTGTTGTGTGGTGTGTAGTTGCTGGTGAGTATTTGCTTCAGGTTCGGGGGCTGTCTGTAAGTGAGGACTGGCCTGTCTCCCAAGATCTGTGAGAGTGATGGATTGTCCTTCAGGATAGGTTGTAGATCCTTGATGATGCGCTGGAGAGGTTTTAGTTGGGAGTTGTAGGTGACGGCTAGTGGCGTTCTGTTACTTTCTTTGTTGTAGGTGACTACTATAAGACAGGCCCAACAAAGAAAATAACAGAACGCCACTAGCCATCACCTACAGACCCCAACTAAAACCTTTCCAGCACATCATCAAGGATCAAATGACTGATTTTTTTGCCCTTTTCATCACATAATAAGAGCCAAATTCTCAGACCCTTACCCAGGCAAAACTCACATTAGCATCTTACTTTTTCATATTTCTATAGAATTGTCATTTAAAATTTATTTTTTCAAAGATGAACGCTGTCTACACCAGGAGTTCAGTCGGTAAAACTGCCTTGCTCATGGGTGTGCTCATTTTCCACACCCCTGAGGATGTAGTTATCCAACACAAATTTGTAGCATAAACTATGGCTTAATCTGCTGTGCAACTGAGGACACATAAACCAGTACCCTGACTTCTCTGAGAAGCCAGTATCATTGGTGATTATTTGAATTTTAAAACTTTCATTTAATTGCATGAATAGTAAGATTCTTTTCAAACAACTGGATATGGAGACAAGATTGAGGACATCTGAAAACAGCAAACAGCATACCAAACAGAAAGCCAGATGGTGAAATCCTGGCCAGTAAGGAAGAGTCAAGACTGACTTCATGACTTCAAAACCATCTGAGGAGAGCCTAACTACTTTATCAGATACTGAGGGGAACTTTGCATCTTTTAATAGGCTCCATGATATATTTGTTTTTGTAATATAAAGGTGGGGTAGGTGGGTGGGTGTGAGTAATGCCCTCTAGTGGCTGTTCCACAGACAGGATAAGGGACTTGCTACTTTTACTACCAACTAAGGGAAATCTTTTTCAGCTCAAGTGGTACTAGAGATCATTTTTTTTTGTTGATTGGAAGGACTAAGATTCTAGTCTCAGTTCTTCAGCTGTGTGTGTTGTTTATCTAACATTTGTGTAAATGATCTAGAACACATGGATTATCCCCCAAATATAGAAATTTTGATAGAAAATGGAAACTGCCTTCAAAATATTGAAGGGAATGTTTTAAAAGTGTTTTGACCACTCTGTTTTTGTTGTGAGGAATACGTAGTCTTGGAAACAGTCCCTCAAAGAGCCACTGTGCAAAGTACTTGGCTTGTTGTAGTTCACTTTTCACCACAGGGGGGTGCATTCCAGTAATTTTTATAAATTATGTAGTTTGTGAATGGCTTGGGATTCTTCAGGATGAAAGGTGTGACGAATGTGTGTATGTATATATATACCTAAGACAATGATGTTATACACATATGATATTTCTTTCCCATCTCTCTAATTGAAAGCAAGCCGTCCTGAGTTGGGATTAACTGTGCTTGATTTTTCATTTTAAAAACTATTGTTGCATAGCAACTAGACATGCTGAGATCCTGGACCTGCCTCGGGGGGCGGGGGGGCGCCACCGGGCCATCTGTGAAGTGTGGGAGACCCGGGGACCTGCCCCCATTCCATCCCAGCATGGGCTGCTGCAGGGGAAGGAGGGAGGCTGAAAGGGGAATAGAGATGCTGCAACATAACTACTACTTTGATCAGTTGTATCTCAAACTGCATGTAATGTTTAGGACACTATTTTCAGCTTATCAATTACTACACTAAAATGCTATTCCAAAATTGGTATCAGGAGTTGCTTATTGCAATGTGGTTGAATCAAGACTACAGAGTGTCTCATAAAATACGTCCCAAGTTTCATGTTGTCAACATGAAAATTATTCTGATAAAATGAATTTTAACCCAATTTTAATGCAGAATGGTTTTAGGAATGCCACATTTTTATAATGACCTCAATATATTCAATCTAAGTAGATACATTTAAAGTGTATCTTGCCTATACTAAGGGAACACATATTCCAGATTTTTTTCATTTTTCACCTCTACTATAGTTTTAATTACAACGACAGGTATGACTAAAACAATTTTTTCTTCACTAATGCTTAGTTTGAAAATATTACCATTCAAAGCATAAAGACTAAACGTCTATACACATTATTTTCCTCTAATAAGCACTAGCTGTAGCTTGGTCAGTTCCTCCCCTGCTAATACAGATATCACATACCAAGTATGTTCAAAAGAGATCAAAAGTTTTATTCTGCAAAGTCATTCATGTCTGTACTACCTAAAGACATTTTTTTCCATAACATCATCTGATCCTGCTAATGCATTACTGTACTAAAAAAAAATCCCTCAGTTTGATGTGAAGTTCAATGAAAATGTGGTGTTTGTTTTTTTTTTTCCAAAAGTTTGTGTCTTGGCTATTCCATGATTCAAAAATATACACTGAGTCACTTTGATAATTGAAGGGATGTGATGTCAATGAGAGAATTTCACTTAGTACTTTTGGATGATTTTGCTATGCACAGTAAATCAGTATTTGTAGTCCACGCAAATCTTACAAGGTTCACAATTCAAGCAGGGATTAACAGATTTGTAGCTGATGCCAGAGATTATAACTTTTCTTGAGAGGTCAGCAATGATTCCTGGAATATTTTTGCTCTCAAGATATAATGTGATATACAGATTAAAAAGTGTGTGTACTTTCTTTACCCTTTTTTTATCTTGAATTTCACACAGTAGCTGACAAATTCCAGCACAGATTTATTTCAAAGGAGATCACTTCAGTGTGGTAAAGTGCTAATTTTAAGCCTTTGTAGACTAAAGAATTACAAATATTAATATTTTCAAAAATTATATTGATATAATCTAGTCTAAATACAAATATTGAATAACCCCTAGATTATGATGTGAGCTATCAAAATTCAGTTACAAGAGAACTGCTCATTTTGAAAGGTCCCATGGTAAGAAAAAACATTGGCAAGATCCGCGACACCCACATCCCTCAGTCTTCTATAGTCAGCTATAAGAGGATACCCAAAAGTGTGGTCGCTAATATTGCCATTTTAAAGACCCTCTTCAAGACATCATGTAAAGATGCTATTATTACCGTTGGCACTTGAGACCTCCTGGCAGCAGTTTTCATATTGATTTAAGGTATAAAGTTATACAGAGCACATTGTAATAACCTAATCTTGAGGTTACACGGGCATGGATGATGGTAGCAAGGTCTATATCCAGTTGAAAATGTCTCAACCTCCTGATCAGACACAGATATAAAAAAAGCCATCCTGGTACTGTTATCTGTTATCTGATCATCTAACAGAATTTGGGAGTCTGACTGCCAAATTGCAAACTCAGCTAACAAAATCGGGTCTCAAAACCTCTGACAGAGGGGCAGATATAACTCCCTCCAGCTGCATAATTAGCAAATTTACATATATCCTCTCAATGACAAAATGTCCCAAACCATCTTACTTAATTCTCATTTGTTTATTGTGACTGTTATTAAACAGTGGAAGATTGGACAAATGACCAGGGAAGAGTATAAAAATATTGCTTGGGCATGCAGGAGTGAAATCAGGAAGGCCAAATCACACTTGGAGTTGCAGCTAGCAAGAGATGTTAAGAGTAAGAAGAAGGGTTTCTTCAGGTATGTTAGCAACAAGAAGAAAATCAAGGAAAGTGTGGGCCCCTTTCTGAATGAGGGAGGCAACTTAGTGACAGAGGATGGGGAAAAAGCTAATGTACTCAATGCTTTTTTTGCCTGTCTTCATGAACAAGGTCAGCTCCCAGACTACTGCATTGGGCAGCACAGCATGGGGAGGAAGTGACCAGGCCTCTGTGGAGAAAGAAGTGGTTTGGAACTATTTAGAAAAGCTGGATGAGCACAAGTCCGTGGGGCCAGATGCGCTGCCTCCAAGAGTGCTAAAGGAATTGGCAGATGTGATTGCAGAGCCATTGGCCATTATCTTTGAAAACTCCTGGCGAGCCGGGAAGGTCCCGGATGACTGGAAAAAGGCTAATGTAGTGCCCATCTTTAAAAAAGGGAAGAAGGAGGATGCTGGGAACTACAGGCCAGTCAGTCTCACCTCAATCCCTGGAAAAATCATGGAGCAGGTCCTCAAGGAATCAATTCTGAAGCACTTAGAGGAGAAGAAAGTGATCAGGAACAGTCAGCATGGATTCACCAAGGGCAAGTCATGCCTGACTAATCTACTTGCCTTCTATGATGAGATAACTGGCTTTGTGGATGAGGGGAAAGCAGTGGACGTGTTGTTCCTTGACTTTAGCAAAGCTTTTGACACAGTCTCCCACAGTACTCTTGCTAGCAAGTTAAAGAAGTATGCGCAGGATGAATGGACTATAAGGTGGATAGAAAGCTGGCTAGATTGTCGGGCTCAACGGGTAGTGATCAATGGCTCCATGTCTAGATGGCAGCCGGTGTCAAGTGGAGTGCCCCAAAGGTCGGTCCTGGGGCCGGTTTTGTTCAATATCTTCATTAATGATCTGGAGGATGGCGTGGATTGCACCCTCAGCAAGTTTGCAGGTGACACTAAACTGGGAGGAGAGGTAGATACTCTGGAGGGTAGCGATAGGATTTAGAGGGACCTAGACAAATTAGAGGCTTGGGTCAAAAGAAATCTGATGAGGTTCAAGAAGGACAAATGCAGAGTCCTGCACTTAGGACGGAAGAATCCCACGCACCACTATAGACTAGAGACCGAATGGCTAGGCAGCAGTTCTGCAGAAAAGGACTTAGGGGTTACAGTGGATGAGAAGCTGGATATGAGTCAACAGTGTGCCCTTGTTGCCAAGAAGGCCAATGGCATTTTGGGCTGTATAAGTAGGGTCATTGCCAGCAGATCAAGGACGTGATTGTTCCCCTCTATTCAACATTGGTGAGGCCTCATCTGGAGTACTGTGTCCAGTTTTGGGCCCCACACTACAAGAAGGATGTGGAAAAATTGGAAATCATCCAGCGGAGGGCAACAAAAATGATTAGGGGACTGGAACACATGACTTATGAGGAGAGGCTGAGGGAACTGGGATTGTTTAGTCTGTGGAAGAGAAGAACTACCTGAAAGGGGGTTCCAAAGAGGATGGATCTAGACTGTTCTCAGTGGTAGCAGATGACAGAACGAGGACTAATGGTCTCAAGTTGCAGTGGGGAAGGTTTAGGTTGGATATTAGGAAAAACTTTTTCACTAGGAGGGTGGTGAAGCACTGAAATGCATTACCTAGGGAGGTGGTGGAATCTCCTTCCTTAGAAGTTTTTAAGGTCAGGCTTGTCAAAGCCCTGGCTGGGATGATTTAGTTGGGGATTGGTCCTGCTTTGAACAGGGGATTTGACTAGATGACCTCCTGAAGTCCCTTCCAACCCTGATATTCTATGATTCTAAGGCACTGATTACATCATGCATTTCTGTAGAATAAATGTGAAATACCACACTTACATTTTAAATATTTGGTCTGTCAACTGTAATGAGAGGATAAAAGATGACATGAGATTATAACATGAACTTTTCCTGGCTGAGAGAGAATGATTGCTTAATGCAAACCTTCTAATGTGTTGTACTTCTAAAGAGATTCATAAGAATCAAAACATTGATAGACAGAAACAAATGGATCTAGATATGTGCATACTGAATATGACACAAATAATCCATCCTTAAATCCTTTCTGTCATTTCAATTTGAAAAATGAGTAACTGTTTTTGAGTAAAATAGTTTTATGGGCACACCTTGAATATCTATCAACTTTCAGCCTTTAATTCAGGAATTATCTGATATCCAAAATCTCTGAAGAAAAAAAAACCTACCACAGGAAGGATGCTAGTTTATAAACGGCATCTGCATGCTCTGTGTGTTCACCTCATTGAATTGGTCTCCATATAGAAATAGTTCAGAACCCCGCGTGGCTCTGGTTTTTATTTATGCATCTTTAACAAAAGGTGTAAAGTTGAGGTGGTAAATACTGACTTGGACTTATAAGTGAAAAATTAATAGACAGCTTGTCAAACTCTTTAAATTACAGAAAAGAGAGAGGTTTTCTTCAGAGTCTAATACTGATAACATTCTTTTGTGAGTTGTAAATATATTTCCTACATAAAAACCATAAAAATGTGACACTTAGGTAGACTGTGCTGCACAGTTGATTTTCTAATACTAAAAGTGGGATAAAACTCAGTGAAATATGTTTCTACTTTCTTGCACCACAGCAGAGCTATCACTTATTAGGCACTCTCTGGCATGGCCAGCCTTAGGGAAAATGGCACCCTGGGTGAACTTTCTTTGGCACCCCTTTAAGTACTGCTCCCTGAGCAGTGGGTGGCAGACAGAGCAGCAGTAGGTGGAGCATCGGCGGCTCTGTAGGTGTCATGCGGCTGGGACGGTGGAGAGAGGACTCGTATGAACACCTGGTCCTGCCCCATAGCCCAATTTCTCCCCTCCCCCCACCTCCCGGGTGGGCACAGCCCTTCTGAAGCCTCTTGACCACAGTGCCTTGAGCGGTTGCCCACCCGTAAGGACAGTCCTGTGTTCTGGCACTAATAAGTACCAAATACCACATACATCACTTCCAAAACCTTAACCTTTAAATATTGATATATTTGAACCTAATCAGACAACCACTTATTTAAAACCATTGGATCCAATGTATTCTCACTGAAGCACTGGGACTTTTGAAATGAACATTAGTGGGAGCAGGATTGGGCCCATAGGCTTTATGTATTACTTTGTGACAGAAAATTAGATTTTCTCCATTTCCCTTTGAGGCAAAACTTTTGCAAAGGGTGAGAACATCTGTGCTGTACTATGGTCATTGTTATTCCTTAGTCAGAGAGGTACTTATTCTGAAGAGTTTTGTAATTGGCAGCATTCAATTATACATGCAAGCTATTGTTGCAAGTATTTGTAGGTAGCTAAATAATTGCCCTCATTCTCCAAACAGTTGTTGGGTCAGCAGTTTACCGAATTGTAATGGACAGCAGAGGATTGGGTACCTGAGAATATCAAAATAGAATGTGTTAAGTACAGTGTGCTTAAAGGAAAAATACATTCTGTACATTTCAAAACATAACTAAGTTTTGCAACAATGAAAATATACATTGATTTTAATCAGTGTTGCATTTGTTAGTTCGTTATGATGCTATATTAATTCACTTAAAGGACTGTGCAAGAAAACTACAGTTGAAACCCAGAGAACAGTAAACCCTAAAATGCTACTCCAGGGCATCCTTTGAGATTCATACATTTAATGTGAAGCACCAAAATAAAACAAAGTTTTTCTGTTAAAAGGAAGAAGGCTTTCTAGCCTTTGTAAAATAAAACAGACAATAGTTACAGTAGAACAACCCAAGAGCAGTCAGTTCCACAAGATGAGGGAGTCTATGTGGCCATGCACTCAAATTTAGTTGAAACCTATGAATGGTTCTAGCGTGGTTTCCAAAAACATAGAGTGATTTGTTTTTTCTGAGGATCTGTAATAAAAGTAAGTTATAGACTGCTTGACTGGGTACAATGTGTTTTACAAGGAATCTCTGTCTATGCTGTTCATGGGAAAACATGCTGAAACTATGCTGGGTTTGAAATGTGATAATTACCTGAATGGTTTTACAAAGTCTATGTGTTCAGATTATAAAGCAGATGAGCTAGGGATGACCAGCCAGTCCAATGAATTGATTAAACTTTTTTATACAGTTCCTATGATCAAGATATTTTCAGCACTACAGGTCCTACAGCAAAATTCTGACATATTAGCCAGATTAAGTTGAGATCTGAAAAGAGGTTTGGTGGAGGATCCTGTCTTTAAAAATAACGAGGAGTATTTGTGGCACCTTAGAAACTAACATTTATTTGGGCATAAGCTTTTGTGGGTTAGAACCTACTCCACTGATGAAGTGGGTTCTAACCCAGGAAAGCTTATGCCCAAATAAATGTGTTAGTTTCTAAGGTGCCACAAGCACTCCTCATTATTTTTGCTGATCCAGACTAACACGGCTACCACACTGGATCTTGTCTTTGTTACCTTCCAGGAGTGAGCTTAAAACTGAGGTTTTAGCAACTTTAATATATTTGAGGCAGCCTGCATAAACCTTACATCAGTTTAGTCACACACATGCACACACACACACACACACACATCCCCAATCATGCCTTGCTTCCACACTTTGTTCCCTGTTACCTCTTCAGCAATGCTCCAAATCCTTAAAGGGACAGTCCACAGGTAAATTAACTCTTATATTCCCTTATGAATGTTACATTTTGAAGATTTTTTCTTGGAGAAAGAGCTAAAAGTTTTTCTTGTAAAAGTCTTTCTTTCTATTTTCTTGCTCTCTGGATGAACAACTCTTAATTAGTATTAAGCTAAATCCAAAGTATTATGGGCCTGAAGGCACTTTTGAGAGTTTTGGTTTTAAGGAATGCCCTAACTTGAGATTACAGGCCGAATCTTGATCCTGTTGAAGTCCAAGAGAATTCTGTCCATAGAACTTAACTTTTTTGGGATTTAATTCATGATGTTGAAATAGGAATAGTGTTGTTTCCAGAACTGAAGAAATTCTTTGAAACATTTACATATTGCACATAAATTAAAGGTCCACTAGGGAAGACGTACTTTGCTAGAGTGAGCATTGGCATTTTATATTAAAGCCATGGCCAATTATTTCTTTCCCTCAAACGCTTTATAATGTGAAAATACGTGGTATTTAAGGGGCTTGAGTGTTCTATCATTAATGAATCAATTAGCAGTCAAAATTAATATTAATGAACTCAGTGAATCATCCATTTCTATTTCGTGAATGAGCTTTACTTCATCAGAAGCCAAGTGATTTCAAAGTGGAAATAGTTTAATCTCTTACTAAGTGTCAGCCATCACCTTTTGGCTATACAGGATTGTTTTTCCTTGTAAATTAAATGGATAACTGACCATATTTAGAATGACTAAACACAGTAATTCAACAATATCTGTCACTTAAATGTTCATTCTTTTCATTGTGCAGAATTTTGCTCACTCAAGGGACCAAAAACTCTTCCTGAATTAAACTGATAGCAAAAGTCACATCAACTAAATTGTGATGGCTATAAAAGGAAGGTTGTATGGCTTGCAACAAATTACCTGTTACATTAATTTCAGCAGGTGTTTAAACAAAGATAAATGCCAAATCCTTTTTTCAAAATGAAATATGTATATCTTCTAGTGTTTCATTCTCAAGTCTGTTTCAGATAACATTTAAATTCGTAGCTATGTATTAACATGTAGTTATAATCAAGTGATTTGGTAAATAATGTGTATAACTGATGCAGCATGTCACATCTGCTAACAGACAGACCCCCAACCTGAAGCAAATACTCATCAGCAACTACACACCACACCACAGAAACAGTAACCCAGGAACCAATTCCTGTATCAAACCTCGTTGCCTACTCTGTCCCCAAATCTACTCTAGCGACACCATCAGAGTACCCAACCACATCAGCCACACCATCAGAGGCTCATTCACCTGCACGTTTACTAATGTTATATGTGCCAGCAATGCCCCTCTGCCTTGTACATTGACCAAACCGGACAGTCCCTATGTAAAAGAATAAATGGACACAAATCAGACATTAGGAATGGTAACATACAAAAGCCAGTGGGAGAACTCTTCAATCTTCCTGGACATTTTATAACAGATTTGAAAGTAGCTATACTTGAACAAAAAAACTTCAGAAACAGACTTCAAAGAGAAACAGCAGAACTAAAATTCATTTGCAAATTTAACACCATTAATTTGGGCTTGAATAGGGGCTGGGAGTGGCTGGCTCATTATAGAAGCAGCTTTGCCTCTCCTGGAATTGACACTTCCTCATCTATTTTTGGGAGTGGACTACATCCACCCTGATCAAATTGGCCCTGTCAACACTGGTTCTCCACTTGTGAGGTAAATCCCTTCTCTTCATGTGTCAGTATATTTATGTCTGCATCTGTAACTTTCACTCCATGCATCTGAAGAAGTGAGGTTTTTACCCACGAAAGCTTTTGCTCAAGTACATCTGTTAATCTTTAAGATGCCACCAGACTCCTTGTTGTTTATCTGCTAAGTATAGTGACAGGAAACAAATTTGCCACTATAAAAACTGTAGAGGAAGCTGTATTCATCAATAATCTATTTTGCCTCCTGGAAGTAGTAAAAAAGCAAAATTATTAACTAAATTAGGATTCCAGAAACTCTGTGGATATTTTTGTGATTACTTGATATAACATACTGAGCTTAGTGTTACCACTTAATAAAAAGAAAGCCTTTGTTTTTGTTTTGTAAATTAAAGTGGCTCAATACAAAAGACATTGGTGGAAAATAAATATGGAAATTCAAAACTAGATTTCAAGGTAGTTATTTCTTTAAAATTTACACAGACCTGCAAGCCCATTTTTTGGGCGTCATGTCAAGTTGCTTTTGATACAGCCTCTGCTGAACCTTCCTTATTTGGCAAATGAGTTTGTGGTTATTTTCCATCAGTTCTGTCACCTGCCTAATTTTAAAGAGCTATATTTGATACTTAAAGTGAGAGTTGCCTATTCCTTGGTACATTTTGGGTCCGTATATTTAGTACTGTGTTCAAATGCAGTGGATTAACTGATCTCAGTTAGGAAAAGATGGATTATACCTTTAAGTAGACTTCCACAAATACTGTTGCTAAAAATGCAGTCTGCTTTCAAAACTGATCAAATATAAACACTGACTGGTGTTTACAGTCTATTTGCCTGGTGTCATTTTCCCAAGATAATCTTCAGTTGTCATACTAAGTATGTTGGTTTTATTTTGGCTCTTGAACTTAATTATAAGAAGTAGAAGGCCTTTCGGATTTGTCACAGATGAGATGGTGAGCCTTTTAGAGAAACATTTCATTCTCCAAATAGAGCTTCTCTAGCTTAATGTATTTGTGGTTAGCCAGGTGGTGGTTAGCAGCTGTGTGATGCTGCTGAAAATTGTAATCTAACACATACATTATTTAGCATAACAAAACATAAGGAGGAAGGTATATGTAAAATCTATATTATTTTGCACACACCAATTTAAGCAAGAAAACCCCCAGTTATGGCTTAAATCCCTCCTTTAGGATTGACCCCTATTGAGATCTACTTCCCACAATGGGAGCTGCTGAGTGCTCAGAACTTTTTGAAAATCAGACCACTTATTTAGGTGCCGTGATGTGGAATTTTCAAAAGTTCCCAAATGACTTGGGAGCAGAAGTTCCACCAAAAGTCAAATGGACTTGTCACTTTGGCTCTTTGGAAAATCCCCACCACCAAATAACTGTTCAGGAGAACTAATTTTAGGGTCTGATGTTAGTGCTCAAGTTATTTCTGAGTAACAACAACAAAAAAAGGGTTTTCTGTTCTTTCCTATTATGGGTCCATTTGATGGTCACTAGACTCCATGATGATGGCCATGATTCCTTTAGGCTTTCGGTTAACATACTCAGCATCACTCTTTCCTGAGAATTATAGTTTTGGCAATGTAGAGGGATATCACTTCTGAGCTGTCTGCTAGCTCTTCCCTTTAGAAGGGATGGCCTTTTAAGAAATTATGTGTTCAACTTTGTCTGTGCCAGCCTCCCTGAAAAGAACCTTAAACCTTCTACTTCATGGAGAAGTGTTTTCTTCAGTCATTATCTACAAGATGAGATAATTGAAAGTGATGCTACAATATAGGAAATATAGAAGGATCAGGTAATATTTTGGTCATCAGCACCTGGAAGCAAGAAATAATAAATGAATTTATCTAGGCAATGGATATAATTTTTGTTTGAATTATGAGATTTTGTCTAAGGAATCTAAGGATCTAGGTGAATTTAACATTAGTCTGTTTATAGTCCATATCAATAAGACCTCAGAAAAAGTGGAAAAAGGAATTAATGAGTGAATCCTTCTATGGTAATTGTTGGGAAATGAAAACAAACCTTAAGAGACCTATTAATACATCCTGTACGTCATGCTGCACAGCGGTTTTGTGAATGCCATTGACATTTTGTACCAAAGAAATATGTAACATATTACATTGAGTTGTTAATCACTGATACATGAGAGCTGTTAACCCTAACTACAATTTTAAATTAATCTATTAACCCTGTTACTTTTTCTGTAAGAACTGCATGTTTTGTTGGCCATAATTTCTTATGGAACCACCTTTTAAATGACTATGAAGTCAGACATGGGATATGCAGTCTTTTTGAACAGTCTCATTAGATTTGGAGATGTTATCTCCTTTGTGAAATGGTTAACAGAGAAGCAAAATCTTAAAAGCAAACTTTCACCACCTCCTGCACTGAATGAATCTATGGAAAACAGCAAAAAGTGCCCATCTGATAGATACATAGTTAGTTCAAGGGGAAAGAAAAGGGTTTTATCAGTTTGTCATTTCGCATTAGGCTATTGGAATATTTGCCTTATGAAGAATTTAAGCTTTTTTAGTCTTTCTCATTCAGCTTTGTGTCAAGATTCTAATACCTCATCCTTTAATGATTGAGATCCATAGTTACTAATGTTTTGGATCAAATATTTATGTGCAGTAAGCTTATTTCATGGTTAAAATGCCATTAGCAGTCTATATTGTAAGACTGAGAACAGAACTCTGAAATGTGGTGGTTTCCTTCCCTGTCAGAATTCTGATAATATCTCCAAGGCTTGTTTAAGTCCTTTTCCAGCAAGGTGCTTAAGCTCAAGCCTAACTTTAAACATGTGAGAAGTCTTACCACTGAAGTGTTCAAAGTTAGATATGTTGTTAAATACCTGTTGAATCTTGGTCTTTTACCCAAAGATCTTGCAGAAGAAAATGAAGAAATAACAGAGGATGATTGAAATTAAATTTGCCCCAATTTTTCTGTGAGTGGTTTTCAGTACAATTTATAATGAATAGTTGCCATTGGTGAAAATTTTGTGTTCCAGTATAGACATTTTAAGAAGAGCATAATTGCTAAAATATTTTAATATGACCTGACTTCCACCCATTGTTAACTAGACAGTAGTAGAGGTAGAAATAGAAACCCTTTGTCAGATGGTAACTAATTTTTGTTTTCTATTTAAGATGGGGAGAAGAAACCTTGAAGTTGCGTTTGACTTTTGAAACCTATGTATTTTAAAATGTCTTTCAACATACTTTAAATTTTTCAAAGATGGGGATGATTTTGTAGTCCAGAATAGTAACTTCAAAGTTGTGGCTGATGCAGTTCATAATTTCTGAAGAAAATATTCTCTAAGCCTCCTCAGCATGCACATTTGAACAGTCTTTATTCACTACTGCATCATCTAGTTTCAGATCAAGCAGTTTGATTATATTTTCTTCCTTGATTCTACATAAATTCTAAAGCTATCTTAATTCCATAAGTTCTGATTGCAAATATACGGTGTCAGCAGAGTATACTAAATATTATTTGATATAAACTGACTCTTGCTTTGCTAGAGAACTATTAATGGCTCCACCAGCAAGCACTGTAATAAAACTCACTTTTCTATATGCATTGCCAGAATACTTCCTGAAGAGACTTTGTAATTGCTTATCTAATGTCTTTCATTGCATGATTATTGTTATAGTTTGATCTAAGCTACTGGTTCAGCCTTTGAGACAATTGTGAGCTATTTCAGAGGTATCCATCCCACATATGGAGGGTGAAATTTTCAAAGTGGCTTAGGAGCACAAGTTTTAGTGAAAGTCAGGGAGATCTGGTCCTGTACTAGGTTACTGGTCAGGCCAGAGAACTGAACTCAGTAATAAAAAGTTGTCACCTAAATTATTTTTATTGCAGAAGTAGAGTCAAGGGATGAAGTGGCCTGAAAATGTTTTGCTGGAGGTCATAGCCCTGGAAGATGATCATAGCCCTTATATCTTAAACTTCTCCTTAGGAAAGTGGTAAATATGTCTGGGTTTTTAGAGACAAAGCTGTAGAAATTCCAGTCTATGTGCTTGATGCTGTCATTCAATGTTCAGATACTAGATTTACCAAACTACAACTACCATTTACATAGATTCAGTCCTTTGACTCTATACAGTTGCCTACTGATAAAAACAGAATTGCCCCGTTATGGGAATATAACAAATTAATAATCTGCTGTACAACATTACACGGGTATTAAATGAGGGGGGAAAGAGAGAGAGAGAGCTCTAGATCAGTGGCTAAACAGACAGTCACACTTAAAACACCAATTACCCAAATGAGCATATGTGTAATTTTCTGTATAACAATTGATCTACAGCTCTCTCTCTCTCTTTCCTCCTCATTTAATACCTGTGTAAAGTGGTACAGAAGATTATCAATTTATATATTGTCCTAATAGGTCAATTGGTCTATCTGTCTAATCATGTATAATGGCAAAGCACACACCATGTCTTTCAGATTTCAGTGAATAAAACAGGGTGAAATCCTGACCCTATTGAAGTTGAAGGGAATTTGTCCTTTGACTTCATTGGAGCCAGGATTTTGCCCCCCAAGTGTAGATACTTTCCAGACTTAGCTGGTTATTCACTATTGGCTTGAAGGAGGAGCTAGGAGCACCACATTAATGCAGAGTCATTGTGAGCACTGAACAGCAAAAGCAGGCAGCTCTAATGGAGGGCTGAAAGTCATGCTATTGCATATGATAATGACTAGATTTCAAACAGGATGGACATTATAGTATTAAGTTGTTATAATTACTTGAATTTAAATGTATTGATGTCCATTCCAATTCCGTCTCAGACTTGTGATGGCAGTGCCATTTTAATTTTATGTTAAAGCAAGGATAAACTAAACATATAGAACCAAGTATGAGTCATACTCAATTTAAAAATAACTAAATAATAATAAAAAATAAAACAGCCCAAACTAGAACAAGGATAATGCAAAGAAATGCAACCATAGCAGCAATTATATTTACCTGAGAGAGGAAGACTGAAAACTTGGACAACAGTTTCTTTTCAGCCAAATACTACATCTTAGTGTTCATGGATAGGTGATCAGAATTTTATTCTAGTTTGTCGTCACATAAATAAAGTCTGTATTGCAATGCACAAGCATATGGGGCAGAGGTAAATTTTATGAATGGAACCTTTTATTATAATTTCTTGACTTTAACTGCACAACTAGACAACCTCGGTGTCCCTTTAACATAATTTTAATGGAATTTTCTAGGGTTTTCCCCCAATAGAGAAGAGGAATAGAATCATTTTTTGTGCACATCATGGAATACCTCACATAATCCACGGAAATGAGCCCTTCTTTTGCACAAGTTAATAGCTGCACAATTTACAAGTTGTGATGCTTTCTCAGGGTGGTCAGGACTGACTCACCTTGTCTCCCAGCTAAAGAAGTGCTTGTGCTTAGCTGGGTGTCAGCTCCTTGATACCTCCAATCTGTTAGACACACAAACAGTGTTTTCAACGCAATGATTGCCCTCACTATTCTTGGCAGGTTAATAGGTGTACTCCAATCCCTGAGCCCCTTTGAAGCATTCTCCTGTGTTATCCAGCCCCTGTCACTGGCTATTCACAGAAATATCACATTTGCTGCCTACCAAGGAACTGTGTACACACTAATTTCTCAAAAAGAAAAGGAGTACTTGTGGCATCTTAGAGACTAACAAATTTATTAGCGCATAAGCTTTCGTGAGCTACAGTTCACTTCATCGGATGCATTTGGTGGAAAAAACAGAGGGGAGATTTATATACACACACAGAGAACATGAAACAATGGGTTTATCATACACACTGTAAGGAGAGTGATCACTTAAGATAAGCCATCACCAGCAGCAGGGGGGGGAAAGGAGGAAAACCTTTCATGGTGACAAGCAAGGTAGGCTAATTCCAGCAGTTAACAAGAATATTTGAGGAACAGTGGGGGGTGGGGGGGGGGGAGAAATAACATGGGGAAATAGTTTTACTTTGTGTAATGACTCATCCATTCCCAGTCTCTATTCAAGCCTAAGTTAATTGTATCCAGTTTGCAAATTAATTCCAATTCAGCAGTCTCTCCTTGGAGTCTGTTTTTGAAGCTTTTTTGTTGAAGGATAGCCACTATTAGGTCTGTAATCGAGTGACCAGAGAGATTGAAGTGTTCTCCAACTGGTTTTTGAATGTTATAATTCTTGACGTCTGATTACTCACCAGCAACCACACATCACACAACAGAACCACTAACCCAGGAAACTATCCTTGCAACAAAGCCCGTTGCCAACTCTGTCCACATATCTATTCAGGGGATACCATCATAGGGCCTAATCACATCAGCCACAATATCAGAGGCTCGTTCACCTGAGCATCTACCAATGTGATATATGCCATCATGTGCCAGCAATGCCCTTCTGCCATGTACATTGGCCAAACTGGACAGTCTCTACATAAAAGAATGAATGGACACAAATCAGACGTCAAGAATTATAACATTCAAAAACCAGTTGGACACTAGTTTCTGTAATTCAACTGAGAGTTAGCTCCTATGTAACATCACAGCACTGAGATATAGTAAAAACAATCACAAGTTTACTATCAGAGGCTCAGATCTGAGGGTGAGTGAGGATAATGGAAACAAATGGTTACATATAAACCAAAATTATAACATGCTTCCTAGAGTCTAAACTTTAACTTGCTAAACCCTTGTCTAAAGTAGTTTCTCACCTAAAGCAATCTCAGTGTCTCCAACCAGCTTCAGTGGGATCCCTCTTTAATGAATGCAAAAAGCACTGTTCTTTTTGCTTCCTCAGTGAAGGACAAAAATATGTCCTTTTGTCTTCTCTTATCTCCCCAAAATCCATTATATGTACCTGGGGTCAGATGCATTACTGTCCACTGAGTCTATCCTACAGTGTGCTGACTTCATATGGAAATTGGGCTTCTGCTGTGTTGGCTTACAATGCTTGATTTACATGTGAACTGAGGCAGACAGGTGAATATACATCCTGTGTCTAACAGAAAACGGTTTGTCAACCCTGTTTTGATTCAGTCTTTAAAACTTATTTATCTGTGTGTGTACACACAACTTCTTAATATTGTTAGTACATACATTTCACAACACTAATGACCAGTGTGATCCTGGCTTTCATTTAAGATCTCACATGAAAGTCTTCATAGATCAATACTATGAAAGTAGTGTGCTATGTGTAGTGAGTTTGTCAGGTCTGATAGGAGTTGCTGTTATATAATAGTGAACCCTTTGCTAGCTGGTGTAAATGGTCCTTTGTGTCATATTAGTGAATTAAGAAAGAGCTTCTCTGGAACACCTTGGAAGCACCTCTTTGGAGCACTACATACCACCAATGCACTCTGGCATTGTGTTAGCCACACAAATTTAAACTTTTTGCCGAGGGCAATTTTAGTGGTAGAGCTTTTAAAAAAAAAATAGAAATATATTTTTGATAATAGGGAAATTATTCTCACTATCATTCCAAAACTACTCAACTATGTTTGCTCAAACAGAATTTACTTTCAGGTAGGTACCATATATGGAAAGTTTCAGCCAATACATTAAGTTTCAGAAATGTACGAATTGACCAAAAATGGGGCTTAAAATAGACTTATGCAACCTTAATTATAATGGGCCTTGATTAATGATTTGCTATATAATAAAAAAGTTGCAACATTCAAGGAAGATTTTGGTCAGATAATCTGCAAAATACATATACATTGTAGTTTAATTTAAAAAAACTTCTTATGCCTTTCCAAGATGACCACTTTTCTGTTCACATATTTACAAACTAACCTGTGGGGGAAAGGAAGTCTAGTTAACTAGTTTTAAATTATATATTGAAAAGGTTATAAACTGTATCTCCATAATATAATGTGAAATATATTATATATTCAGTCCTGATTCTGTTAAGAATGATAGTAATTAGGATAGACATGCCACAAAATTAATTCATTCTAACTCCAGGCTCATTGTAAATGATCTTGAATACTATAAAATGATGGGGAAGCAATGTGAAACTAAAAAAAAAAATGAAACTAAGGGAGATCATATTATTAAAACTGCATAGTTTACCTATCCACTAAATACTATGCAATGTTTTCTTTCTATTATGATATTCCAACTAGTAACATCATAGTCAAACACTAGCTAAATTACACGTTGTTTTGTACTTAGTATCACAGGTACAAACAGTTTTCAGTCCTGATTAATCACTGTTTGGGTTTTATTATGACATCTGCTTTATTCCACATGCAGATACTAATACATGAAACATTCTCACACTCTGTAAGCCCATGACATTCATAAAGAATGCACTTATCAATAAAATGCCAGTAGCAGACATTATAAAAAAGACACACTTCTGCATTTTTGGTCATGTCATACAATTTTGAATGTAATTTATTAGAATTTAACCTACTCCCAAGATGTCCATTACCACATCATTCAAATAAAACTAAAACCTAAAATAAGAAATTATGTAATTGAAATAGAGACATTAACTGTTCTAATGAAAGAATGAACTCTGTTTCTGAGATTCTCCCAAGAAGGAAAAAAGTATACTTGATAGATGTAGATTAAATCTAAATCTGGATGGCTTTGGCCTTATGGCCTCAACTTATGATGAGATACACCACTAGAGTAATTTACCTCTAGTTCACCAGTTTTATTATAGCCCAGGTAAACACTGACCACAAGTCATTGCCATGTGATGACTGCTCATTGGCCTATATAAAGTGAGTTGGTGACTTCGGTCAAGTTCCCCTTGGTCAGTTGTCTATTCGTCAAAAATCACTTTCACAACTGGCAATCACTGAAAGCCAAGGAATGAATAATCATAAAGACAGGAGCCCATCCGAAAGGGGGTAGAGGAACTTTAAGGAAGCAATTTGAGGTCATACTGTGCCTCTACAGAGGATAAAATAGTTCAGTTTCCACTGCTAGGTGTCAATCCTGCAGCCTTGAACACTGTATTTACTTAACACACAAACACAAAGGAATATAGCTTTATAATTTCAGCTAAAGTAAATATAAAAATGGAGAAGCTCTTTCTTCCTGTTAGGCCTCTTCTTTACTGCTAATTGACCATATTCATTTGGATAAAAGAATAATTTAGCTTCACATTAAAAAAAATAAGGCTACAGTTTTGTCACTCTTGAGTTATGTCACAATGATATATATGGACAGACTCAAAGCACTTATTGAGTCCACCTAGCTCCAACTTTTCTTAAACATCATAGGTCAAATCTGTGGCCTTAATTCTATTATACAGCCTCATAATTTGGGCATGAGGATTTCAAAGAAAAATAGTAGGGACCTGACACCTTTTGATCTGTTATACACTAAAGGTTTACTGGCATAGTTTCTAACGGGATAATTACAGCCACAGTCCGAGTAATGTCTACATGCTTTTCTTTTGTAAAGTGATCTCTTATTATTAGAGGGAGTTGTGAATGAAAAACGGAGGCGCTGGCTCTTCCTGGTTTGATAACTGGCATGTTCTGTGTGTCTGTTTTCTGTAGTCTGTTTTCTATAATGCTGAGTAACAGTGATGCAGTTTAGGACCAGGAGTATGCTTTGGAAATGCTAGCCCAGCCCAATAGTTACTTTCAGGAAATTAAATTTGCCTCTTTTATAAATAACATACTTTCTTCTTCTACAAGTAATGTCCTATTGGTGCGCCACTTCAGTTGCACATACACTCCATGTGCTTTTGATCAGAGATTTTCAGTAACAGTGCCCATTCTGCCTAAATATGCACACTCTAGTGCTCCTTGTGCCGCATACTGAGGATATATAAAGCTGCAGGGGTGAACTACCCTTAGTTCCTTCTCAAATGCTCTTCGGCCTGAAACAGAGAATCTAATTTGCCCACTTTACAGTAGTTTGTAGTTTAGCCCTTCTGCTTAGTTTGTAGCTTTAGTTTACTTGAGTTTACATAGTTAATTATTTTATTATTTGATAATTCTTTTACTTGGGGCTTTTCTTTCACTCCCTCCCCCCATCCCAGCTCTCCCCTTGTTGAGCAGGCCCTGAGACCAGCCTCCAATCCAGGCTCAAATAATCCAGCTGTGCAACAACCTTTAAAACCCACTTAGCCCCTCTCTCTCCCACCAACCTCTATGTTCCTGTCACAAGGCCTTTGTGGTATAAGAATGGCAGTACCAATAACACGTCCACAAATACAAGCTCTAGATCTCCCACCAGAGAACCTTCTTCAAAGAAATCTGTCACCACACAAAAGGACCATTTTCAGAAACTTCAGGTTGCAAAGTGAGTACTGTTGAGGCTCCATGTGGTTCCAGTACAGAAAATTTGTTGAAGACTTCAACTTCTCCAGGAACCACGGTACCAAGCATGCGCCTGTATTGAAACTTCTCCTGGTATTGACCAGACATAGCCATTCCAGCAGAGATCATATTTAGAAAAGTTCTACACCATCAGACTTCCTTATACTAACCCTGGTACCCAAACTGGTGCCCCAGGCTCTTATACCAGTGCACCAGAAGATGACAGCTTCTATAGTACCATCTTTGTCCAGCAAAAATGCATCACCAAAGCATTCAACATCCTCAGTACCAATGCCATCTTGATGGGCACTGATGTCCTCAGGTACAAACATCGGTCATCTGTGAATCCTATCAAGTTTCAGCTCACCTATGTCCAGTACTGCGGGAGTTCAGATATTCCAGAGATCTATTTGTTTCTGAGTCGCCAGAGTCCCCATGGCTAGCTGGTACTTAATGTTTGTTGGTAATAAGATCTTCTGGATCACTGAGACTGTAGCTCACGAAAGCTTATGCTCTAATAAATTTGTTATTTATTTGTTTGTAATTTGTTAAGGTGCCACAAGTACTCCTTTTCTTTTTGTTTTTCCCTGATAAACACTCCGGGGGACAACAGTCCCTATTTTCATTATCGGTTCTACCTTTGGAGTATGTTGAGAAGGATTCCTCTGATTCTCAGATTTCTGTCCAGGGATCTCCTATCTACCCTACAGGGCACTACTCTCCTCTGACCTATCCTGAAAGAGAAACTCTAGGGGAAGTATGATCTCAAGTCCCACCTCACTGATATGACCAACAGTGGATGCCTCCTTCCCTATCCTCTGGGCCCCCTTGGTGGCCTTATTTGAATCCGTTGGCTCTATATCACCAACAGTTCAAGAGCTCTAGTTTCTCCTGTGGAGAACGTATAGGGAGACATTTCTCTGATCCAGTTCTCCCTCATCAACAGCCTGAACATATGAAGGGGACTTTTGAGGAGCAAATAGTCAAGCGTCTTGGTTGCAATTATTGTGAAATTTCTCTAGGGAGGTTCAGAAGAACTTTCTTTTGATGTACTTAAGCTCTTCTGAGTCCACAGATAAATCTCTTGTGCAGGGCAAGGGGAAGGGTTTCTATTCAGACTATGTTCTTGTTCCAAAAAAGAATGGGGGATGGAGACTGATACTAAATCTTAGACTTCTAAATGCATTTGTAAAATCACAGCAGTTCAGGATGGCTAATCATTAGACTCAGATTGGTTCATGGCCCTTGACTTTCTGGAGATGCATTTTCATGTTGTAATTTATCCCTCTCTCACAAGAGGTTTCTTTTGTTTTACAGTCTGTCAGGATCACTTCCAGAATTCAGTGCTTTCTTCTATCCTAAGGGTGATCTCAAAGATCATAGTAGCAGTAGCCACTCTCCTATGGAGCCTAGGTATAATAGTCTTCCCCTATGTTTATGACTGGAAGTTCTTTCTGCAGTTCAGACAACCATGTGCCTGTTCCAGAGGTTAGGTCTTCAGCTCAACATCAAAAAGTCAACTTTGTCCCCAGAACACCTGAAGTGGAGCGCCCATGTGAAAACTACTTGAAGATTATTCACTTTTGTGCAGTAGCTGGAATTTTGTGAGATATGTCCCCCTAAGGGTGCTCCACTACCTTCACCCCTGTCCCCTTCTCTTCTGCTTCAGAGTCCTCCATCTTGGGGCTTTGCCAGGGATAATGAAACTGAGAATGGTTTGCCTGTGCAGCTTTATATATTTTTGGTACAGTCACAAGGAGGACTAGAACATGTGCAAGGCAATATTTGTCTTGAACTCCAGTTACTACTGCACAAGATGAATAACCTCTCCCTGTCACTGAGATTGTTCCTCTGTAACGTGGATTTAGTGATTCAAACCATGAAACATGCTTATTCAAAACATCACCTGTGGAGAATCTAGTGTGGATTGGCAATTTCCTAGAAATACTATTCTTAAAGTCTGATGCAAGATCCTTTTTTGCAGATAGAATGGATAATTATAATTAAGGCCCTACTTTAATTGTGGGATGATTATCAAATAGTTGTGGCTGAGTTGCAGACAAGACATGGAAAATCATAGAAAAGTAATTAATGGACCTTTATTAATTGAAGTAATTTGGAAAAGCCAGAGAAGACTTATTTGTTTTTTTTTAAATTGTTGAAACAATATAAACACTCAAGTATTATGTTATGCTTGCTAATTTTTTGATAACCAAACATTTTGCTGCAACTTTCAGCATTATTAGTCATTAATGTGTGGGGCTGACAGCCTGAGCCCCAGCCACTCGGATAAATGGGATTAACCTGTACTAATGGTGGAAAAAGGTGTAAGTTGCAAACCTCAAAATGTATTCAGAATTTTGGGCTGTGCAAAGTAAATTAATTAAAATAAAAATTGCAGTGGAAGCCTAATGTTGCAGGATCTGCAATTTCCCCAATGTCACAAATTAAGTAGGGCCTTAATTATAATTGCTTTGGGTATTACAAATTGGTCTCAAAATTATAGAAACTTAAAATAAAAATGCAATTGTAGAGCACTGACACTGATGCTATTATAAAGTCATCATTTGTCAAAAGCTGCAACTTAGAGGTGTCTGAGATACTACAGTTTTTTTTGCTATACTTACCATGGGAAATAAATATAACTTAGCAGTAATTATTAGCAAAGGTAGAATGTTTATTGGCAACCATTTTTGTTAAAAAGTGAATAAAACACTGTTTGTATACTTTAGCAGTGGAATTCTTTGCTATTGCCATCTATATAATGGCTTCTATGACATTAGCAAAATCGTCATGGCTTGTCTTCATTTAATGAAATTTTATCATGTATTCTGTTGATTATGTGTCACAGTGGAGGCTAGAAGAGCTTTTCTTTAAGGCTTTTCTGTAGCAAGGACAGGGAATTATCTATCTGTATGGAACTCTTTTGGATTTACGGGTATGTTGGTAGCATGATGAACATGATCTGCCTGAAACCTAGAATAGGCACAAATGTTTCTTCTTGTGATAATGTTTTTGTTTATTGGCAAGTAAATGAATCACATTAGAAGTAGCTTGATGATCACTATGGCATTATGTAAGCAGGAGGTAAAGAATGCCCAGTTTGTCCTGGCTATTTGTTGGACTTTGAGCTCTCCTAAATCCAAGTGGTGCTTGTGGCCTCAAGAGACTTGCGTTCTTTTCAACAGTTGAAGGCTAATGGAGAGGTTCTGATCCTGCAGCTTGTGGAAGTATGTAAAGTCTCCCTGGGAAGGCAGAATCTCATTTATATATAAAGGTGTAAAAGTGTGTTCCAAACTTAATAACAAGAGAGAATGTATTTTGTCCTCTCTTCTTGAGGGAGGTTATTGACAAGGGATTGAAGCTACCTAGCCACAGCCCTCTGGATCAGGCTAGCTTTTATGACCTCTTTTAATGTGGAATGATAAAGTCTGCATTGCATAGAAGCAACTCCAATCAATTTGGTAGATCATATTCTCCTAGCAATGTACAAATGATATATGTCCTTGCTGATGATGATAGTTCTGCGAGTGACTTTTGACACAGTCGATCAATGGAATGGCTAGCTAAGCTGAACTTTCTCTTTAATGGAACTGAGGTCTCAAAAGCTGGTGATGGGCACTTGATGTCATTGCTCAAACATTTCCCATTTGGGGTTCTGCAGGATTCTATCTTGCCCCTCCCAAGAGGGTATAAGCCTACATGTCACTGAAAGTGGCTGAATATACATAATGTTTTGGTCCCTTTAACTGTTGCTATGTTGTAGGCTGTCTTTTGTCTTTGTGATTATCTGGCAGATGCTTTTATGCTTAGATGAGATACGGTTGCTTTAAGCTGAACCTGGATAAGATGATGGCAATGTTCATGGTTGGGAGAAATGTAGATATTCTGTGAACTGGAGGATAACTTGTGCATGCACATTGCTCAGAAGTGAGACTGACATATGTCAGATAGGCCTGCAGTTTAGTGGTCCTTGTAAGTTGCTATCTCAGCACTGAAGCCCGTATTAAATTCCACTCTTATTTGGGCTTCTCCTGAAATTGACTTTGAAGCTGTAGCAGTTGCAAAATTGTTACCAATCTCCTTCTATGATTTATAGTAGCTGTCAGTGAGCTAACAAACTTGGTGTGTGTGTGTGTGTGTGTATATGTGTGTAAATAAATAAATAACTGTAACCCTTAATGTAGGTCCCAAGTAGTCCAGTTTTCCTCTGTTCCTCAGCTGACCTTTGTTATTTTGGAGGTATTAATAATAATCCTGCAGGCACTTTAGATGCACAAATAATTCTGTATTGAAGTAGAGGATATGGGGTCTCATGTGGAGGTGCTGAAAGACCAGGGATTACAAGAAGGTGGTATTTCAGCTTCTATTTCGACACATTGTTCTCCTGGGCTCCTAGTGAAGTGCTGCATAGATGTGGGAAAGAGCTGGCTCAGCACTGAGAGCAGGGGTTAAAGCAACTGGCTCCTCACCATACTTAGAGACCTTGTAGTGGAGAATGGTGAAGGAGGAATAAGGTAGAGGTAAAAGCCTGCAGCTCAGGGACTTCAGTTCACGCCACTGGTTCCTAGTAGCCTCCACACATTGTATGGTTTGCTGTGACCTCTGACTTTCCCCTTCTAAGGGTTGTGAGCCTTAATCTGAAAACTCCTGTTGTAGTTAATTCCATTGGTTTATATAGAAATGTGCAGATATTAATCATTAAAGTGCACATACCTTGTTAAAAGAAAGTATGACCTATCAATTTTTTTTATAATACTTTAAATTCAAAGTACTAATGAAGTTTAAATTACAAGAGGCCAATCGTGATCCATACACAGAAGATCTTTTGTTGTTGACCTCTTTTAAAATGCCAAATTGTATTAGGTGATTTATGAAACAGATAAAAGATAGGACTTGGTCTGTCCCCAAAAGATTACAATACAATTGTAGATGTGTTTTGTGGGCACAAGGAGAGTAATTAACAGTAGGAGTGAGAGAGGGTAAGTAAGGCCAAGGATTACAGTAATGTAGTCATGCTTTATTCAATTTAAGCATACATTTGTCTTTAAGCGTACATTCATGGTTCAATGTAGTCAGTGGGTGTCCCACACACAATGGAGTTGCAGGATGATTCCGTACTTACGTGGGTCTCTACTCGTGTGAGAAGTTTCATTTACTTTGCTGGGAGCACTCATGTAAATAAGGATCAGGAAACCTTCCTTCCTTTCTTGACTTCATGCTTTACATAATTTAAATGAGAACAACAGGCCATTCCATATCTATTTTCAATTTCCAGTCTGAGTGGAGTGTAATACATTTTAAATTAAGAAAGCTGGGTCAATCTTGGCACAGGGGTTAATGTGACCTAATAAGATTGGAATTATACACATACTATCCAGCCTCAAAATAAAATTTAAAGTGAGCATGCATTATTTAGCAGACTGTACAGCACCAGCTTCAGAGGCAATTTATAATGATATATTATGCTGTGAGCGCCCCAAAATAATAATGGGCTTGATCCTGTTCCCACTGAAAACACTGGCAAAACTCCCATTCACTACAGTGGGAGTAGAATAGAATCAAATAATTGATGGACAAATTAGTTCTCTAGCAGGTGCATGCTGTAAATTAATCTTAGTATAATATAGATTATTGGACACAGTAATATTGTGTTCCTAAGCTTAGCTCATAATTCCTTTGAATGGCAATGCTGAACAGAAACTTTGAACTTCCATGTTCTGGAAATCCTGGAAAAATTATATTGTTGGCTCTTTTTTTGAGAAGACTGTTTCTTCTCAAACCAGAGATTCAAACTGGAAACCCCAAACTACCAGATATTCTTCTTTTACAAATAATATGGGAAAGCTGCATGTAGTTAGCTTGGTAAATTTTAGACTTAACCACTAGCAATTTGTCTACAATAATATTTTTCCCTAATCTTGAAATTAACACCACTGTGTTAAAACTCATAATACGACTATAGAAAACTGTGATCTAGGGATTGGAGAACCTGTTTTGCCAAATTTAAATTGCTTGTGTGCATCTGTTGGTCTTGCCTTTTATTTTGTAAGATCTTCAGGGCAGGGACTGGCTTCTCTGTATGTGAAGTGTCTAGAACAATGGGAGATTGGGACCTTCAGGTACCACTGCAATATTAATAACAGATTTTTGAAAAGAACTAAACAAAGTTAAGACTAACACTTGATTTGATTTTGGCAAAACCTGCATATCTTTTTCTTTTGTGTTTCTGTTTTATTTTCCTGAAAATCCTGCAAGCTGGAGAAGAATCAAACAAGAATCTGAGTAGCACAGATTTCCATTTAAAAATACATGTTTTAATCATTTTTTCCTCAAAAAACAAGAGTTTTAGATGGAAAATGTTTAATAAAAATCCAGAAGTGGGAAAATAAGGCTTCTTGAAATACTAAATTGTATTGAATTCTCCATTTCTATATACCTGATCCAAAATTCCATGTAAGTACTACAGGACTGGACTGCCTTTAAAGTATTTAAATGTTTTTTTCTTTATTTTAGGCTTTTCAACAAGTGTATGGATAGCAATCATATCACTTATGATTTGTAGGTGTCTTTCCATCATTCCCGAAAGTGTTCTGGTATTGACCCTGGAAGCAGTCGTCAGGACCATGTAGCATAAAATGAACTGGTAAATGAGCTATTTGAGATTAGAGCACAGCTGAACTTTGTATCTGCCCTTTTTTTCAGTCTTGAATAATGTGATTTATAGACTTTATAAAAAGCTTGTTGCTTTTGTTCTACAAGTCATTTTTTCACACAAGATGGCGCTGTTTTCCTTTTAATGAGAAGTGTGCAACAAAACGAAGTTTCAGCAATCTGCCACTGATTTACAGTGTTGTTCACATTTCTGATTCACACGTGTTGAAATAAGACTCTTTGAAGAACTCCCTTATTAAATATGTTTCCTCCATATGAATGTTTTTAAAATAAATAATGGTGGCGGGTTCACAAATTCTGTAGCTGAGGATTTTTCAAACTTTAAATATTTTTATTTCATTAGAGAGACTTCATTGGGGCAAGAAATCAGAAGTAATTTCACAAGAGAATTAAAAAAATCACTTAGAATAGTTAAATGGAGGTGGCCAACTTGACTTTTTTTTTTAAATTGATATAGCTTATGTTTTAAAGTGTTCTTTCAAGAAAAGGAAATGCTTTCCCTCCCATCCCCCTTCCTTCTGTGTTCACATTTAGAAGGACGTTTTACGGGGACCTGAGAGCATGACACCAGACATGCTCAGACCCACTCTTTCTCCTTTCTTTTCATGCACACAAATACTTGAATGCAGTCTTTTGACTTTGAGTTTCATCCTTGCTGTTATTGTTACTAGAAAAGGACCTTCCAGCTTGAAGTACTCTTCAGGAAACTGTGAACCCTGACAATTCTCATACTGCTGTCAAATGCACAAAGATAAGAAACTAAAAAGAGATAAATATATTTTTCCTTTTATCTCTTTAAGCCATGGGGGCATTGAGTCTGAGGGGCTTACTGTAACACAATTTTCAGACAGAAATGTGATAGTAAAGTTGAATGGTGTCTTTTTTTTTTAAAGCTTCCATAAAAATCATGTGTGGTAGTCTGTTCTTAATAAGTACCATAAGGGTGATATCCTGGCCCAGTTTAGGTCAAGGGCAAAAATTCATTTGACTTCAGTGGGGCCTGATATGAGGCATCACTGTTTGGTATCATATAGAAATGTTCCATTGACCTCACCTATTGTAATAGATCAGATTCTGATCTCATTTACACTAGTGTAAATCCTAAGAAATCCCACTGATATTAGTATAGTTTCTTAGCACTGGCACTAGATAATATGAGAACCAGATCTTGCCTAGGTTATATGAAGGGGTAATAAGAAGAATGAGTAAGAATTTAGAATGCATTTCAATGTGCTGTGAATCACCGAGGCCCACATCCAGAAAACTGCATCATGTAGAGGCTTATTAACTTGCATGACATTTTTTATTTTGCTTATCAGTCAACTTGCTACAAATTTTAGATTTTATTGGATGAAAATTTTAACTTTCAGAGGCAGTGAAAGCTCTTTCTACCACCATTTGGTGAGTATGAATATTTTTTAATATTATAAAGAGGCATTGTTAAACAAGAGTAACAAGCAAGAACTTGGAAGTGTACTCCGGTGTTAGAGCCTTATAGTTTATAAGTGAGAGTGTGAATTGTTGAACATTTAGTACTATAATAAAGAAATACTGAAAATGCACTTCAGATGGGATGCAAAAATGTAATTTGATAAGAGGCTATACTAATAGTAAACTGTAATATTTTTTATTTTTTAGAATAAAAGTTGCTATAATTTATTTAGTGTCATGGGTGCATAAAATGCTTGGTTTTAAAATTACATTCCTTCCATATAATTACGTTAGTGGGGTTATGATAATGTAAAACTAAGCTGCTTTAAGCAACCAGCGATTGGATTTTTAGGGTGTTTTCTGAAGATCGGAAAAGCAGTTCTGATGCCCCATTTGTCCTCTTTCCAGGAGATAACTAGTATCTACTATCAAACAAATACTTTTTTTAAAAGTACAGTGAAAATGATGCCCTATCAGCGCTCCTCATATAAATTGGTAGAGTATGAGTACAGGTCATTAAAACAGAAGAATAATTCTGCACACTGAGCTTCTATGTACCTAAAAACTCAAACGACAGACAAAACAACCAAGCCCATAGATTTTTAGTTGTCCTTTGCCATCAACAGCTACTTACTCTTTGTTACCTTTCAGTTCATGAACATAAAACAGTACAGTCTTAGCCTCACTTAACGATTTAGTAAAAATATTGAAGCTTTATTGTGGGAAAAGTCCTGATTCTTGTGTCGAAATCTAGTTACAAGTGATCTTATCCACACTCGTCTTACAACAAACTGGACCACAAAAGCCTTGTCATGCAACCCAGACAGTGGCAAGAGATTGGGGGGGGGGGGGTGGAGAAAGAGAGAGAGAGAATGGATTCATGTAGTTATTAGCTGAAGACGCTTTAATATTTATGAAGTGCTCTTTTTTTTAATCCAAAGTCTTAGGATCCAGTTACAGGGAGCTGCGTCACCCTCTAGATCACATGGTAATTGTTGCTATTTCAAGGATCAAGTCTTGCAGAGTGGCACAAAGCCCCCCACCCACTTCTTTTGTACCATTTAATGTCGGACAGTGATTATTGTATGATGGAGGGAGAGCTGCTGTTCTGATCAAACGCAGTTTAGGAGCTCAGTGTACTGTGCGTACTCCTCCCCCCCCCCCAGTGAATTTGGGGGCTATCAAGGGAGGAAGGACAGCTCTAATTGGTTTCTCAATGAAAGATAATCACCTATTCCCAGCAGAGCGTTCGGATTAGCACTCAGCATCTCCTCTCCACTGATTTCAGATTTCTCTGCCTCCGTTTACAGCCCATTCAGCAGTAAGTGGATCGAAGAAAGCTGTTCACCACCCATTAGTGGCAGCAGATCTCCCTGCTCACTTATTTAGAAGCTTCATTCACTCAGCGCTCGCCTTCCCTGCTGCTGCTGCTGCGGGCTAACAAAGTTAGCAAAGGTTGGAAAATGAGCGAGCTGGAAGGGGACTTTGCCAAGATTTTGCAGCTGAAGGAAGAGAGAATTAAAGAGTTGGAGAAGCGATTGTCAGAGAAGGAAGAGGAGATCCAGGAACTGAAAAGAAAACTGCACAAATGCCAGTCAGTGCTGCCAGTGCCTACCACCCATATCGGACCCCGCACTACCCGGGCACAGGGCATCTCCGCGGAACCCCAGACCTACAGGTCTTTCCACGACCTCAGACAGGCCTTTAGGAAATTCACCAAATCGGAAAGGTAGGGCCAGCCGCTGGGGACATGGGCAGACCCCCTCTGCCCCAGGTCGTCGCCAGCATCGCGTTAGGTTTCGGGAGGGGTGGGCAGAGATCCTGTCTCCTCGGAGCTCCGCGCACCTCCGGTTTAGGGGACCAGGTGGCAGATGGTAGCGAGCCGAATGGGAAGAGTTGTTTCTGCCCGTCCCGGGCTGCTGTCAGAAGGGTCAGAGCCCCGAGCGCGGCGGGGGCTGAATCCCCCCTGCGGGGCAGCCGGAGCAGGGAAGCCTCCCAAAGTTTCTTTGGGCTCTTGTATAAATCGTGGGCTGACTCCAACCCGGCCCAGCTCCCAGGCTCGGGCGAGCCGCCTTCCCTGGCGCCCCCCCGCCTTCCGGGCCGCCCCCTCCCCCCCCCCGCGGTCGGGACGTCCCGGGATGGGCAGGGTCACAGCCCGCTCCCCATCAGCGTGTGCGCCCTGGCTGTTGTTGAGTGCCGGAGCGCTCTGCGCATGCTCACTAGCCACCCTTGGCCCCGCTAGACGAGCACCACCGCTTGCTCCCTCAACCCAATGGGGGTGCGGGGGGGGGGAGTCTGGTGTGCACGGGGTGGAGGGGGGGGTGCGGTTCAGGACTGGAGACAGTGACAGCGGAAAGCGGAGGGGAGGGAGCGGCTGAGAGGCAAAACCCGGCTCCGGGCCCCCTCCTGCCTGGCGGCTGCTGCTGCGAGACTCCCGGACACCGGAGAAGCCCCATCGATCGGCTCCAGCCTGAAAGCCCCTGTGGGCAGCCGCGGGAGGAAGCCCAGAGCGCATTAGGGGCTTTTAGGCGCGGGAAGTGCAGAGCACGCAATGCACACGGCAGGATATTGAATATCCCATTAACCCGAGCGCCCCCCTTCCCCTCCCCCGCCCGCTCTGGCCCGGGGTGCGGGGCGCGGGGGGGGGGAGCAGCGGTGCAGTCACGCTGCCGGGAACCCGGGGTGGGGGAGGTTCAAGCCATAGGCGCGTGACAAGTTGCTTGGCGGTGCGCCTCGGCTGCATCAGGGGTCACCCCCCAGAGCCCGCCCGGGCGGCCCCCCCCCGTGCTTTGGGCCTCGGGGGGTGCTGGCAAAGTGGGGGCCTGCCCCGCCGTTTCCGTGGCGGTGGAAGCGGAGGGGGCAGCGGCCGCTGCTCCGGGGCCCGGCCAAGCTGGCAGAAATGTCCGCTCCTCTCCCCCGTCCGGGGCTGGAAACTTTGAGCCTTCCCCGCCTACAGCCGCAGGGGCAGAAGAGGCGTTACCCCCCCCCCCTCCCCCGCATGCCCCCCGGCCGCCCTAGAGGCTCTGTTCCCCGTCCCCTACTAATCTCCTCTCTGGGAGCCGCGCTCCCCGCCTTCCCCAGAGAAGCGCTGGGTTCAGAGCGCGGCCCGCGGGGCGGCGAGGGGGTGGCCCGGGCACAGTGGAGGATTGTTGGTGTGAGGGCAGCACAGGTCCCCAGTGGGCCTGTGTGAGAAACGTCTGCGAGCCTGTGCTGCAGACACGGCCCATTTGAAAGAGCCAGAAGGGCGTGATTAAAAGTTGGCTTCGTCACGGCGTCAACTGCTGCGCCTCTGTGTGTGTGTGTGTGTGTGATGTGATTCCCTTGACTATTTCCCAGCTGGTTTGGGTGACTTACTCCCCTCCTTTCTAGCAGACCCAGACTTCGGCCTGTCTGCCTCTTGAAGACACTCAGTTCCCCAAAGATTGATTTGGGTGTAAGCCTGATTCCCCCCTCCACCGCCCCCCCCCCCCCCATTCAGTGGTTCCTTTGCTACATTTCGCCACGCTTTTTAATTGCTACTTGACGACTGGGTTTATTTTTAAATTCCTCTCAGTCTGACAGTCCGGCTTTTCAGGCTGGAGGGGGTTCCACCAGAGCTTGAAAGAGGGCACTGTGGGTCTACAATTAAAATGCATTTGGGCTTGCAATATGGCATTCCAAGTGATAATTGTCAAGTGTGTGACATTCCCCCTGGAAAAGCCTTTAAAAAGAGATTTGCTATGGAAGTGGCAGCCACCAGCACCCTCCTGCTGTGTCCAAAGTCCAGAAAAGCTCCTAGTGGAGGGATCCTCTAGCTGCAGACAGATTATTCATTCTATTAGATGTGTCAAAGCACATATTTTTCTTGCAATATACTTTGCAAGTATGTCCCCACTTCCTCCTCTTTCTGGTTTACACTAGGACAGAGGGTAAACTTTTCCACTCAGTATTTGGGCTCATGCTTTAGAATGGAAACCATAAAGTTTATTTTCAGCAGGCTGACTCACTATAGTGTAAAGAGTTATGACAAGTATAATATATGGATATAGCAATGGTTGAAATTGGGGTTGGGGGGTGCACCAGAACATTTAAAGGAGCAGTATGTGGTTAATAGCAGCATCGTACAATGCCTTTTTTTCTTTGTCAGAAAAATATGGCTGATTGGCTCATTCAGACCCAATATTTTATTCAGAAATAAGGGTGTGCCCTTCAAATTTCTGACATTCCACTTTAAATGCTTTACTTTTTAAATGTTGGTCTTGTTCTGGGTTCTGTTGCGAAAAGTTGAAGTAATCTTGATAGGGGCTGAAAGAGACAGTTTTATGGAATGACTGAACCTACAATAACATAGCCTCAAGCACTGTGCCAGTGACAGCTGTTAAAGTTATAAAGTCTTTAAGGTCTTATTTTTAATTGAAGGACCACTTTGAGATTTCTCATCAACAAGAATAAACGTACTATGAATATTTTGTTCCCATTTAGAACCTGAAAATGACACAATAAAAGCTATGTATGTGAATATGATTGTTACTGAAATTGTGTTCAAAATATTTGAACACAATAATAGAAAAATAGATATTGAAATATTTATTGCTACAAAATTCAAACAAACTTCTCGAACTACAAACTATAATCACTACTCAAATGCCTTATGATACATTATCCAGATTTACTTGCATTAGTGTATTTATTAAGACCTCCATAAATAATCTTCACAAAATGCATATGTCATCAGTGAGAACAGGGAGAAAAAGAGATCTGGGCTCTTAGCATATTTCAAGCAAATAATTACATTATTGAGAAAATATAAAAATCCTACTGATTGAATAAGGCCTGTGGACATTTCAAAATTCATAGTATTGATCAAACAGATGACTGAAATGTACAGCATTATCTGAATCTATACTATAAATTGCCCCCAACCTGATATTCAGTGGATGAGACAGCTGTCCATTAAAAAAAATTAAAAATAAAAAGCTAAGATCGGCATTGGAAATGAACCCTTTTCTTCAAATTAAAACAAACTCATCTTCATTCTTTCACAAGTGCTATTTCTGAAACTAAATATGTTTTCTTCAACAACCAGGCATCTGCAATATGTGAGCTGCAAAAACCGGAAGACCTGCATTTTTTAAAATTTGGCCAAATTATCCATAAAGAAATCAATTTGGATCATAGGCTATTTTGGTTGTCACTTCAGAAAACTGCTCTGCATTGGACAAATTGTTATAAAATAGAATCTCCCGATCTTTCCCCCATATCCCTCTCCTCCCCTGTGCTTTCCCCTGTAATGGTGAACAACACCATTGTCCCTGTGGCTTAGACCGGTCATCTTTGGCTTGGCCTTCTCCTTTGACCCATGCATCCAGACCATATTGAAATCTTGTCACTTCTTCCTGCATAATATTCCAAGATTCAGCTTCTGCTGTCTCCCCATGTTGTCAAAACTCTTGTCCAAGCTGTGATCATCTCATGCCTTAACTACTGTAACCTTCTCCTCTCCGGTCTTGTAATACATAGAGAAAACTACAACCTGATAACAGCCAGAGAGGTGACAAGCTGTGACCACTACTAGGGACTGGCTAGGGATCACACATTCTATTATATTTGTTGCTTTGTCTCCCCATCCTGCCCGATTTTTGTTCCATCCATCTTTTACTTTTTTGTCTTTTAGCCTGTGAGCTCTTTGGGACAGGGACTGTCATTTGTTGTGTTTACACAGTGCCTAGCACAATTGGGCCCAATCTGATTGAGGCAGTACTGCAGTGGGAAACTTTTCTCTCTTCCACCAGCAAAATGCCAGTTAATGAGTTAATACTTGCATATCCTTAACAATTTTTGTTTCTCCTCTTAACATTCTCTCCAGTTTTTTGACGTCTTTCTGCCACTGAGGTGCTCAAAAAGGGATACAGAGTTCTAGGTGCATTCTTCCAGGCCATAGGGGAGAGATGATTTTCTTGTTCAATGATGCCTCTGCATGTATATTCCAAAAATCTCAATGACTTTTTATATTGTTGCATCATACTCCAAGTTCACATGCTCTATCACCCCTGGTCTCTTTCAGCATTTCTGCTTTCCAAATATCTCCCTCACATTAATTATCTGTGTTTTCAGACTGTTTTTATCACATGTATTTGTTTATATTTTTCCAGAGTGAATCTCATTTTGGTCTTGTTCCTGAGAGATGCTTCTGTCTTTTGTAGGAGTTGTAGGTGCTCAGTATTTCACAGGATCAGACACCTATTTCTTGAACATATTTCTAACTTGGTAATATATTCTGCAGAATGTTTCCATTGTTTTCCATTGTATTAGTCCTATGCACTTACTATGTCCTTACTGGTGGTTGCAACATTTTTCAATTTAGTGTCTGAGAGTTTGTTTAAGGCTTTGAGTTCTTGTCCCATATAATTAATGAAGTTAAACAAAACTTGGCCCAGTAATGATCCTTGCAGCATTCACTAACCAACCTCCTTCTCCTCCATTTACTCCCAAACTAATGTATTGAAAATTACTGTATCATTCCTAACTATTTTTGCTTCATGAGTTTTCAGCGGGCATGGGTTATATCAAATCCAATCTTTCAAATATATAATGTATCAAAATGTTAAAATGATTTGCTGAAGTCTAGGTGTATTGCTAGTCTCCAACTACTGTGTTTTGTTTGTCCATTAAGCCTAAACCCTGCAGGTGACTGAAAATGAGATCTTATTTGTGTGGAATTATGCTTATAAACACATGATACTTAGTAATTATGTTCATACAAGTTTATAATTGCATGCAATTTTGTTCCAATATTTTACTAGGGTTAAAAGTGTGAGCTTCTAGATAGTAATTGCCAGGTAGATGTGGTATCATTTTTCTCTAGGTATCGATGATTCTCTGACTTTTCACCTAAAATTGCCAATAATTCAGTATCTTCATTAACTAATCACCTTGGGACTCCAGGATATGATATATATATATACATATATGTGTGTGTATCTCAGATAGGATTTCCATTGTATATGTAATTTTTCCAAATATTCCTCTGTCTGCTTTTTAGCAATAACTACTGACCAACTACTCTTATTGTAGTTCTTTAGAGCTGAAATTGATTTGGAGAGTACAGGATGAGGCTCATTTCTAAATCTGAAGACAACTTCCATATAGTAGAAGCCAATAAGATATTTAGACTAGGGCTGTTGATTAATCCTAGTTAACTCACAGGATTAACTCAAAAAATTAATCATGATTAAAAAAATTAATTGCAATTAATCACAGTTTTAACCACACTGTTAAACAATAGAATACTAATTGAAATTTATTAAATATTTTGGACGTTTTTCTACATTTTCATATATATTGTATTCCGTGTTGTAATTAAAATCAAAGTGTATATTATTTTTATTACAAATATTTGCATTGTAAAAATGATAAAAGAAATAATATTTTTCAATTCACCTCATACAAGTACTGTAGTGCAATCTCTTTGTTGTGAAAGTGCAATTTACAAATGTAGATTTTTTTTGTTACTTAACTGCACTCCAAAACAAAACAATGTAAAACTTCAGAGCCTACAAGTCCACTCAGTCCTACTTCTTTACATTTACAGGAGATAATAATGCTGCTGTCCTCTTATTTACAATGTTACCAGAATGTGAGAACAGCCATTTGCATGGCACTTTTGTAGCTGGCATATGCTAAATGTTCGTATGCCCCTTCATGCTTCGGCCACCATTCCAGAGGACATGCTTCCGTGCTGATGATGCTTGTTAAAAACATAACGTGTTAATTAAATTTGTGACTGAACTCCTTGGGGGAGAATTGTATGTCCCCTGCTCTGTTTTACCCACATTCTGCCATATATTTCATGTTATAGCAGTCTCGGATAATGACCCAGCACATGTTCATTTTAAAAACACTTTTACTGCAGATTTCACAAAAGGCAAAGAAGGTAACAATGTGTGATTTCTAAAGATAGCTACAGCACTTGACCCAAAGTCTAAGAATATGAAGTGCTTTCCAAAATCTGAGAGGGACGAGGTATGGAGAATGCTTTCAGAAGTCGTAAATGAGCAACATTCTGATGTGGAAACAAAAGAGCCCAAACTACCAAAAAAGAAAATCAACCTTCTGCTGGTGGCATCTGACTCAGATACTGAAAGTGAACATGCGTCGGTCCGCACAGCTTTGGATTGTTATCGAGCAGAATCCTTCATAAGCATGGACGCATGTCCTCTGGAATGGTGGTTGAAACATGAAGGGAAATATGAATCTTTAGCGCATATGGCATGTAAATATCTTGCAACGCCGGTTGCAACAGTGACATGCGAATGCCTGTTCTCATTTTCAGGTGACATTGTGAACAAGAAGCAGGCATCATTATTGTCTGAAAATGTAAACAAACTTGTTTGTCTGAACAAGAAATAGGACTGAGTGGACTTGTAGGTTCTAAAGTTTTACATTGTTTTATTTTTGAATACAGGTTTTTTTGTACATAATTCTACATTTATAAATTCCACTCTCATGATAAACAGATTGGACTAAAGTATTTGTATTAGGTGAATTGAAAAATACTATTTCTTTTGTTTTTCTACAGTGCAAATACTTGTAATAAAAATAAATATAAAATGAGCACTGTACACTTTGTATTCTGTGTTGTAACTGAAATAAATACATTTGAAAATGTAGAAAATATCCCAAAATATTCAAATAAATGGTATTCTATTATTGTTTAACAGTGCGATTAATCCCAATTAATTTTTTTAATTGCTTGACGACCCTAATTTAGACCAATATTGACATCAGTCTAACGTTAAGTTTTGAATTGTTCTTAATTTAATCCATTAGGGCCTGATCCAGAGATGTCAATGGGAATCTTCCTATAGATGCCAGTGGGCTTTATATCCCTTTGCTTGCCAAAAGAACACTGAAAATTAATTACGCTATATTTTTATAACAAATATTATTGTAATATATACAAATGAATCTGAAATCCTCATACTAAAGAACATTAAATAAACATGAGAGAAATTTTGAAAAACAATTATCTTACTGAGCACAGAAAATAGAGTAAATTGTAGTTATGAAATGTATTTGGCAGAATGTTAATATTATTTTAATGTTTTGTTCTATTTCATTCACAATTTAATGGGTCAGCATTTTAAAGATTCACTATGATCTGAAGAAATTTGTATTAAAATAGAAATACATTAATATTTTCCCTTTTTATATGCAAGTACTTTTCTTTTTCACCTTAATCATATTGTGCATTAAAGATTTGCACCTATAAGACCAATACTGTTTTTTTTTAAAGGTCACTATTGAGGAGTAATTTGTCTTCACATAACAGAATTAGTGTTATATGCAAACATCCTAAAAAGACTCTTAAACTATATCACTCCAAACTATTGGATAATATAATTTAGTTGTAATGAGAAAAGAAAAGCATTCTTGCGTACACTTCTATAGATTTCTGAATATTCTGGTATAAATTAAAACCTTGCAAACTTTACAGATAGTCATCCTATCAATGACGGCAGGTAGCTTTCTATGTGTGTGTGTAGTCTTCTAAAAACTGCAGTTCTTTCTGATTTTGGAAGGGGTTTGTATGTAAGTAATTATGTTGAAGAAATAAATGTGCTTGTTTATAAATCTCACAGAAAACTTTTGAGGAAGGGATCATGCTACCTTTTGAGTTTGAAATAGACCTAGGATTTTGTTGACTGGGGGGAAAATTGATGTGATTGAAGAAAATCATTAACATCAATCCAACGGTAATAGCATGTAATCTTCTATATTTGTGATTTGTTTTTATATTCACATACCATGGGTGTGTTTAAATACTTATGTATATAAATACAGAATACTAGATGAAGTCTAAAAGATCTGTCCTCTAGTTGCTGGTTATCTGAACCTAAAATGGAAAAAAAATCCCCTAAATTATTTCTTCTATAGCTTAGTAACAGCTATATAGCTAGTAACTAGGTACTATAGGCATGTCAGTAGTGTCTGAGAGAGATAGTATAGTATTCCTAGTTGTTAAGCAAAACTTTTGGGCATTGAGCACTTTTCATGTACAAAGCACTGCCAAATTTCAAACGTTTTGGTGCCTAAAGATGCAGATATGTGCTTAGTGGGACTTTCATACATCCTTATTTTACTGTTTCCACAACAAAGTAGCAAAATGGAAATGATCTGTCCACTGTAATTTTGCTGCAAGGAGTTTATCCCAAACTATTCAAAGGTGTTTTTGCTTTTAAGTTCAGAAAGAAGAGTTATGGTGTTTGCCACAAGATGGCAGTGGGACGTAATGTTTAACACTCAATTTTGATGTGTTTTGGTTTCCGTCAAAAATTCCATTTTTATTCTTTGTGCAACTACTTGTTCTCCTGACAAGAAGACATAATTCAGCTTTCCAGAATCAATAAACCATACCATGTCTTAATTTTTATGTCTTTGACATTGTCTAATATGTCAAACTATAGGAAAAGAATGTGTAAAGAGAACACTGTACAACTTATCTCTCTTCATGCTAAGATTTGCTAGATTTCAACATACACCTGTATGATTCATCCAGTATAATGCTAGGATTTGGCTCTTCCAACATGATCTCAGGGAACATTGTTGATGAATTCGCCATGACTTCATCTCAATAACATTTGGAATAAACAAGTGTCTAATAATTTTTCTTGAAATATTTAATCAAATAAATATCATGTAAGGTCTAGAATCTGACTAGGTACAGCCCTGAGTACACAGTGGTGGTGCATAAATTACACCACTCTAGGGGTAGTCCCAGGAAGTATTCTTACTCAGAGAAAGACACCATTGAGTCAAATTCCTCTTGCTCCCAGAAGCTAGTTACTTGCTGACCTTTATTACTAGCCATAAATTATGACTGCTCATGCTGGCTTGGATACTATAGGCAGGGAGAGTGGGGATGTAGCCAAGCTTTCGTCCATTCCCTGCTCTCCTCCATCCCACTTGGTTTGGTAAGGAGTAAGCAGGTGAATAGCATCGCTTATTCGTATGTGCCTGGATCCAAGGCCTCAGAAGCCTTCTTAAAGACATTTTTTACTTCCTTATGAATTTGCATCAGCATCTAGTCCTATGATTTTTTTTGCATCCTCTGTTGAAGGAGAAAGAACCTATTCCCCATAGCTAAGATACCATGGTAGGGGATGAGTTAATATGAGGTCATGTCTATTTCACTGCACCATTGGAAAATACCATTCAGCCTTCTTGTATGAAACCTATGCAATTCAGCTCTACCTGTGTGTCTACTCACAAGAACAGCCAAGAGGCTGGAAATGAAGTAAAAACTCTGGTGCCATGGCTTGTGTTTTTTATACCCTTGATGGAGACTTAGTACAGTATATTAATATATATATATAAAGCAAAACTTGAATGATGCTAAGGTTAAATCTTTAATGAAAGGAAGGGAATTCAGATCTAATGTTATGCATAGTATTTCTTGGACTCTGGATCACTTGCTGATAGAGCTGGAGTGGCTTCCCTAAAACAGTATTTTCTTGATTTTTTTTGTCTTGTTAAAGTTACTAAACTGTCTTGAATGATTTTTCGGTGTGTTTGTTATTTCCATTTGGCTTTAAATCTTTACTAAAATCAGAATTGTGTAAAGATTACTATAAATGTATATGGAACTCCATTTTCAATATAATTACTGCAGCATCTTTTGAGATTGTAAAGGCTTTGTTAAATATTTTATGAGCTTTACGTCTGAAACTGTGTCCAAGGTGCTTTGGGGTGTGTTGCAATAGGCCAAGCCTCATCATGCTCCTAGGTAACTACAATATGCAGAAAACAGTTACCAGTGGTTAATAGTCAACAAGATAGATAACCAAAGAATATCTTCTTTGTCTGTATAGGTTAGCCACCACAACATATTCAGGAAGAGTATAATTGTTTTAAAGGTATAGTTTAAAAAGAAAATCTCCATGTTAGTCATCCTCCAGATTACTGATACGATGCTATCTGGCTTCAGTGTGTTGCTACAGGGCATACTTTAAGTACTTAGTCCATGGCTGATTGACACAAAAGATCACAATGGCTTCATTAGAATCATTAGGCTCTATTATGTCAATATATTTTAAGGAGCCTTTATTCCATAGATCCTTTCGTAGAAAGTAACACAGCATAAAAAGCCCTTATGAAATTTTTGATGCAAACTAACTGCTGTGTGCGTTCAGCTGCTACCTCTAAATGGTAAATCGCTCATTTGCAGTTGTATTTCAGTAATAAATTCAGAAGCATAACTCTACTTTTGACTCACTTCCTGCAAAAAGAATCCCTTTTGCTAATGCAGAGAGCATGGTCTTGCTAGGTGATGAGTGTCCTTACCTTTGAAAAGCAGCTAACGTACTTGAAGTAACTACTTTTATTATTTCATTAGAGGCCCTAGCATTTTGCAGGCCTTGAGAGAAGATAATCTCTACAGGAATTCTACTGTAACTTAAAATATATATGAACATTCTGAAAATTATGGCTGAATCTAAGTCCGATCTTTCTTGACTAATCCTTTCTCGTTCAAGCTGTTCTGTAGAATTCTTTTGTGCAGAGATCGGGGCTTTAAGTTTTCCAAAGTAACAAACGTCCAATTCAGCTCATTTCATAAGTGTTTAGAAAAGGAAGCAAGAGTTGCAGACAAGTATCCAGTTACTATCTGGATCACTTAAGTAAAAAGAACTCCAGGTACAATCAGGGCTTGGCAAAACCACAAGCTGAAAGATCCCAGAAAAGAGAGGAAAAGCTTATAGTTTAAAATCACTGAAATGTGGTGTGGTTGATTTTAATGGGATGAGGTTGGATATTCTTTTATGTAAGGAGCACTGACAAGAATAGTGGGATGGGTGGACTGCAAGGAGTGAACTTCACTATCATGTCTGCTAATCCCACCTTCTCCTGAGAGCCACCATGAACTGTTTTGTTTTCTTGATGCTGAAGGCAGTTAACAGGACCAGGCCATAGAGTGGAAATCAGATGAGATCAGCAGCTTCAGCTAAATCCTGAACAACACCTGAGATGTGAGCCTGAGGTTTTTGCTGTCACCCTCTCTCTCATGTATCACTCTGCTCTTCCCCATCTTCCTTCCTACCTTGCTCTTTCTGCCTCTCTCTACTAAGAGTCTGGCATAGCCAGCAGAGACAACTTCACCTTTGCAGTGCTGCTGTGGCCCTGTGACCAGAAAGGCAAGCTAAGCAAAGCCTTTACTTCTGCCAGCACCTGTCAGCCTTTTATTAAGTCTTGGAGTGGCTGATCAGGCTGTGTGCTGGGTCTGTTTATCCAGAAGTGAGGTGGCAAGTGAGAGTCAGCCATAGAGATAGAAGTTGCATTTTCTATCTTTGCTATTATTTTCTCTTTTGTTTGTGTCTTTTTTTCCCTTGAAGGAAACAGAATTGATCTTGAACAATAGTTTGACTTGATGCTGTTTTCTCTATACTATTGTTTTCTCCACAAAAACAAAAAACCCAGTAAATACTACGTTAGCTCCATCTAAAAGGTTATCAAACAGAGGTTTTCCCTGTGCAAGACTATACAGCTACAGAAAAAAGGAATAAAGGATATCATTAAAATGAAAGTCTTACTTAATGTTTTAACTGTTTTCTATTTTCTGTGTCTTTAGTAAAGGGCTAAAAAGATATTTAATCAGGTTTGTTCCAATGGGACTAAGCCAGCAATAGCTTGACACAAAACTCTGGAACACACTTAACTGTTTAATGATATAACAGTGAACAAGGATTTTATTAACATCTTATCCCTGGTTGGTCCAAAGATACCTGATTATCAACACAACACTTCAGTGGAACTACTCATATGAGTAACACTTGCAGGATTGGGCTCAGAAACAAAAAAAGATCATCCTGTCTTTCCTCCTGCCAATACAGAGTTGTCCCCAATAGTGTATTCTTGAATGCTTTGTTCTGCCTTCTTTTAAATTATGTAAGTGATAGGACTTTCACTGCTTCCCTGGGGAGACTAACCCACAATCAAGCAGACTTCACTGAAATTGATAGATCACAGTATAATGCAACCTTAGCCTGGAGAAAATTTTCCTGTTTTTGTTTTAATAAATACTTAAAAGTGTTATATATAACTTTATCATAGCATTGCCTGGAACCACCTCTATAATTTTAAACTGTTTTTGTCTCTCAAAACTTTGATCTCATTTTAAAAATAAAAAAAGGGGGATGTTTATGTGGGGGATATTATCTTTCAAAATAACATTTGGATATAATAGAAATGATATGTGTGGAGCTTGGAAAGGAAAAAAAGTAAATCTCTCACTTGCTGTTGTATTTTTAAGACCAGTGCATAGATTTAGACATATATGTCATTGTAAGCTACTCCGCTACAGTGGACCTTTTTTTATTTTTTTTTTAGTCACACAGAATGTAGTTTTCATAAGAATTTTAGGCTACGCTTTCTGAAAGATGGTATAAAATATATAATATATGAATAATAATAAATTCCTCAGGGTGATAAAGTCTAGAAAAGGAAAATTATATACAAAGGGATAAAATAACAAAATAAGCCCTCTTTGCAGCCTAACTGACGGATGTAGGAAAAAAAGCCCTCCCAAGATACCCATTCAGTTGCACCTGGAGTTAGATGCTGCTCCTGGAAAATATCTTGCACAGCTCGGGTTCTGTGAGAATGTTGTAATGCATGTTGGCCTCGTTGCTGCAAAAGAAAAAGGACTGTTTCAACATTTTATTATTTAGCTTTTTAATATTCCATTCATGGAAGTTCTTTAAACATATTTGTTCCCTTTGTGTTAAACAATTTGTAGATGAGTGTAATTAAAATAGGTGGACAGTAGAAAAGGAATAACTAGTGAAAGTAATAAGGAAATAAAATGAAAATAAAATTCTTAATCAAATCCGAAAGTGTCCATTTTCACAGAAGAAGCTAATATATTGTAATATCAGTTATCATTGCTTGTAAACAGCAGGATTCATTAGCACAATATTGCCTTTTTATTTTGGGGTAAACTCCCCCCCCCCAGTATAACCTGAGAAAATAGGCTTTGTGAATGATACTACCCCAGGATTGTTGAGGGGAGTGTGGAATTCACTGCTTCAAGCCATGGGCAGGCCATGGCCACTCATACACAATATGTAGGTATGACAGTGTTGATGTATTCCAAGACTATCTTCCACTAAATTCGCTGTTTCCACTATTCACTGCTCACTAGGACTCTTGAATTCAAATCCAATTGAGAGAGAGACATGGTATAATGGTCTGTGTACTAGAATAGAGAATTTGAATTCCTGAGATTAATTTGTACCTCTGACACTTCCTGTGCCATCATCTATCTAATCTATATTTCCAAGCCACCTATTATCTTAGTTCTGCTGGTGCAGTGCCTGGGGGGAGCCCTGATGTTGAAAAACCTGTTAGGAGGGTGATTGTGATGGCTAACCCCCCACAACCTCCCTGCTACCAGGAATGATCACACTTGACCAATGCAAAATTGGACAGTCGTGATTTGGGAATGGGTTTGGGCATGGCAGCAGTAGGGTGTGTTGATTCAGTAGAGTCTTCAGTGAGGTTCCACTTACAGGATTACTATAGAGCTCCTGAAAGATTAAAGCTGTCCACCCCAATGAATTCCTGTTGGGATGCAGTGGCCCTTTCTGGTTCAGGGAGAGGCAATTTGCCTGATTCTAATTGTATATATATATATTTAGATGCTGTTCTTTAGTGGTTTCCTTTGTTGTTATTCAGTGGGCTCAATTCTGCCCCCAGATACACAGGCACAATGTGCATTGGCATCATTAAGAGTTGTGATTGTGTAATTGAGAGCAAAATTAAACGTATGAAACAGTGTGTAGTACTAGTCCCTGAAACCTGTAATTTGTTTACCTATAACCGTGGAATAATGTTGCTTGTATGTTATTTCAAGGACACACTTTTTTCTCTAATCTGATGAACTGGCCGAGACCTTTTAAAAAGGATGGTGAAGAAAAGGTGTAGAGGTCCCAGAAAACTCCTTGGTTCTTCAATGTGTATTCTGCTCAGCATATTTGTGCCATGTATGCTGGAGCTGGAGATTTTTTCCCTGCAGCAATACCCGTTGGTACGACTTGCCTCAAACCCCCTTGTGGCCCCTCCTGAGGCTTTATGAGGTTGGCACCACTCCAACCCCCTTTATTCATCTTATTGCCAGTGGCCTTAGTCAGAACTCCCCATGTGTGAGCCTTCTTTAGTTTTTCTTTGCATCACACTTGTGTCATTGAGTCTTACCCTATAAATAGTTAGTACCTGTAGTTTATTGTAGTTCCTAGTTCTGTTATTTTTATACTAATTTGTGATGCTTAGAACTGGAGAGTTTGCACCATTCTCCAGGTTTCAAATGTTGCCTGGGGTGGAGGAGGGGTCTTGATCCCCAGCAGTGACTCCTATGCTCGCTGCTTGCTATGTGTAGACAAAGGGAAAGTATAATATCTGCTGCTCCTTCAGAAAGAGAATGCAGATTTCACGAGACCTTTGCCTGAAGCAGCATCTGTTGGAACAGGCTATGAGGCATTCATTGGCACAGGAATCTTCTTCAGCCAGTGGGACTGGCTGCCCTCAACCATCTTCCACTTTATTGGTGATAGTGGATGGACTCCTGGGCTCTGATTCTTCCCTGAAAAAGGGAAGTGGGTTGATCCACATCTTCTCACGTATCTCGGAAAAGGACCCATAAAATGAATCAGGAATGTTCAAAGTCAACAAGAGATTTGTCCTCTTCATCAAAAATAGTCGCACAATGTTCACAAGAGTCAGGCACCCCGGGTAGAGCTGTGCCGTTAACTTGCGTCTCTCTGGTATCAAGGCAAGAAAATTCCAGTGCTGTACTGTTGACTCTGGTACTGTCTGGGAGATAGCTGCCAATTCCAGTACCTGTGGATAGTGTGATGCTACTTCTTTCCATACCAATGACACTAAAAGCCTATGTGACAGTGATGGACTTATTCTGCCTCCCCACTAATTCAAGAGGAGGACATAGTATTGGTACTGCTGGCTGTCCAGGCTCCTCAGCTTCTACAGATTCAGGGCTAGGGCTGCTACAATCAATGGCCTTGATACTGACAAAAAAGCAAGCACCTTCCTTGGTGCAGAGGCCTGTAGAGCTGGTACCGATATGGTCCTCATCCTGGCACAGTCTACATCCCCTATTTCGGCATCTGTCACTTTGGCACCTATGTGCCCCCAGGAGCCCACACCAACTCTGTTATACTCTTTGGCACTGACAATGGAAGATTTCCTGGTACTGGACCCTTTGGTGGAGAACTCTACTCCGAGAGGCTTTTCCAGTACCAACGATGGTTTCCGACCTTTGTACTGACTTTGCCTGTTGCCCGATGGCCTGTAGGTCAGATGCAAAGTGATACTGCAATCATTGTTCAAGTAGACTCCGAACCCATCCCCCAAACAGTACTGCTTGGGAGTCATCTGAGTGGAGTACAGACCTGCAAACACTCAAAGAAGAAAAAAGCTTACTAACCTGTTCTGTAACTGTTGCTCTATGAGATGTGGGTGCAGACTTGTGTTCCACAGTCTTCCCTCCATTCCTTCTCCACTGGAATTTTAAACCACCTGCTCTGGGGTGAAGCAACTGAGGGTGCATCAGGGTGCCGTTGCCCTTATATAGGCTCTTCAGGAACTGTGAGGGGGTAGGGTGTGTGCACTGCCCTGACTGGTACTGTTGCAGAGAGAAAACCCTCCAACAGCAGTGCGCTTGGCATGAACAAACTTGAGTGGAATATACGTCGGCACTCACATCTCAAAGAACAATTACAGAGCAGGTTAGTAACCATTTTTTTGTTATGAAGGTAACTGTGCTTTTAGAATGTACATCTTGGAACATGAACTATGTAGTTTGAGAAACTGATTCTTTATAAGGAAAAATAAGTTCATTTTTGCATGTGTGTACACAGAGCAAAATTGTGCATTGATTTTTTTCACTCTTCTGTTCCTCTGAAGTAACTGATTTTGAATGGGATGCAAGTCAATGCAATTTTGATCCATGATGTTCATTTGAGGCAGCTCATCTATTCTGAGGATAGTTTTCTAAACAAGGCTTTGAATCAGTGAATCAGACTTGTGGTTGGTGTAATGGGTTTTCTTGTAACTAAAATTATCTCATCAAATAGTACTAGGCCAAATGAATAGGTTTTTAATTGAATAAATAAATTCCTTTTTATTAAGCCTGGCTTTACAGTAAATGGGCCTATTAGTTACCTTTAGATTTCATAGTGCAATCTGATTCATTCACTTGAATGACAAATGAATTGACTAACGTTGTTTCTCATAATCAAAATTTGAACTTGAATAGGAAATATATATATATTTTTAAGTCCCTTTACACCATTTTTTAAGAAGGAGCTTTGCAGGACATGTAAGGAGGACAGATTTTTTTTTTTAAATTCATTGTTGATGTAGCACAGGGGTTGGAAACCTTTCACAAGTGGTGTGCCGAGTCTTCATTTATTCACTTTAATTTAAGGTTTTGCGTGCCAGTAATACATTTTAACGTTTTTTAGAAGGTCTCTCTCTATAAGTCTATATATTATATAACAAAACTATTGTCGTATGTAAAGTAAACAAGGTTTTCAAAATGTTTAAGAAGCTTCATTTAAAATTAAATTAAAATGCTGATCTTGCACCGCTGGCCCGCTCAGCCCGCTGCTGGCCTGGGGTTCCGTTCACCTAGTCCGGCAGCTGGCAAGGGCCTGGCAGCCAGAACTCCAGATCGGCAGTGGGCTGAGCGGCTCAGCCCGCTGCCAGTCTGGGGTGCCGTCCGCTGGCTCCTGCCAGCCAGGGTCCTGGCTGCCGGCCCTGCACAGCCTGCTGCCAGTCTGGGATCCCGGCCCTGCCCACATCGAGTGGGTACCTACCTTCTTCCTGGTTCTAGCCCATTCTCTTCCTCTCTCTCTGCACTGAGCTGAGGGTGGGAGTGCACTGAGCACAGGGCTGGGGGTTGGGGTGTAGGGTCTAGCCAGGAGCTAGAATGAGGAAGGGGGCTCAGGGTTGGGGCAGGAGGTTTGGCGGTGGAGTGCTTACCTGGGCAGCTCCCATTTGGTGCGAGGGGTGAGGTGGGAATGTAGGGGGTGCAAGAGTCAGGACATGTGGTGTGAGGGGGCTGGGTATGTGGGGGGGGTGCAGTAGTCAGGGCTGGGGGTGTGTGAGGAGGGTGCAGAAGTCAGGGCAGGGGGCTGGGGGCATGTGAGGGGGTGCAGGAGTCAGGGCAAGAGCTGTGTGGGGGCTGGGTATGTGGGGGGGTGCTGGAGTCAGGGCTGGGGTCGTGGGGGTGCAGAGGTCAGGGCAGGAGGCTGGAGTGTGTGTGGGGTGCAGGGGTCAGGGCAGAGGGCTGGGTGTGTGGGGGGGTGCAGGGGTCAGGGCAGAGGGCTGGGTGTGTGTGAGGGGGATGCAGGGGTCAGGGCAGAAGGCTGGGAGGGTGTGTGGGGAGGTGCAGGGGTCAGGGCAGAGGGCTGGGGGTTAAGGGGGTGTAGGGGTCAGGGCAGAGGGCTGGGGGTGTGGGCTGGGGTCGTGGGGGTGCTCCCAGCTCCTTGCCCTGAGCAGCTCACGGCGGGGGCTGGAGGGGATATGCCCTGATTCCACCCCCCCTTGCCCACAGCCCTGTCCCCACCTCTTCTCCGCCTCCTCCCAGGAGCAGCCAGCGCGCTGCGGCTCCCGCTTCTCCCCCCCTCACAAGGGCCACCAGCTGATCGGCAGCTGGGAGCAAGTGGATGAGGGGCAGGAACCCAGCACACCGGGGGGGAAGAGGTGGGGGAGGGGAAACTTGCCAGCTCTGCAGCAGCAGCTGGCAGGACCAAGCTTCTTCACCCTGCCCGGGGAGGGGTGGAGAAGAGCGGGCCGGGACGGGGGGGGGGAGGATTTTTAATGTCTCGCCGCTGCCTGCCGGGATCCCGGCCTGGGATCGGCAGTGGGCTGAGCGGGGCTGGTGGCTGGGACCCGGCAGGCAGCAGCGCGCCATTAAACATCGGCTCGCATGCTGTCTTTGGCACGCGTGCCATAGGTTGCCGACCCCTGATGCAGCGTATCTGTTCTATCTGCTGAGGCATTTCATAAGGCCAGATGCCTGAAAGACTTCAGTGAGAAGTCATGCCAATTGTCCAATACAAGTATAATATATTATTATATATATTTAAACATTTAAAATTAGAAAACCAAAGTAATTAAAGAATTCAAGTTCAAAAACATATCACTTGAACATACAAATTGCAGCCTGTCTTCAATCTTTAACTTGCTAAAAAACTGCATTATCAAGAGTATTTATTAATACAGCACCAGATGTTCATTGCACTTCATAATGAAAAGACATTGTCCCTACCCTAAGGAAATTATGATTTGGAATAGATAAGACACAAAATGAGAGAGAACACCTTACTAAAGGTGGGCTAATACTACAAAGAAAGTCTGACTACTTGCTCCAATTTTTAAATGAATTGGCTTGGTATATGCTTGCACCACTTTTGCATTTGCTTTCTTGGGTTATCAGTATATACTAATTCACATTTTCCCAGAATGTGCACGTGGAACTATTTGTGCCAGTGTGCTTGCAAGAGAATCAATACTCTGTGACTTACCTGACCAGTTACAACTCAGCACAGGTAAGATGTTGAATCTACAAAGTATTGAATGCTCTGAATGAACTTGTCACAATCTTTAAAATTTTAATCTTTAAAATTAAAATAGATTGCTTTAAATTGTTTAATAAATTCAACTAATGAATTACAATGTTACATACCATGATATGCTCTGATTTTTTTAAAAAATAAAATCTTCAGACAAATTATGAATAGTTCATTCAGTTTTAAGATGTATACAGTATAAGGCCATCAAGTTTCTTGATTTCCCTATGTTTTTTCAATAAAGATTTATGTATTGTAGTTAGTTTGGCATGGGACTATGGGTTTCTTTTGACAAGGCATTTGAAAGAGGTGGAGTTTGAGGAGGTATTTGGAGCCAAGAATGGAGGTAGTATGGCATATGACACCCAGGAGATCATTCCAGATGTATCTGAGAAATATGTATGGGAAGGCACAGAAGTGGTTATGGAAGAAGGATACAAAGTGTGTATGAAAGGAAGGAGAAGTGGCAAAACATAGGGTTTTAGCAGTCAGAGAGAGGCAGGAATGGAGATATGTAGAACTGTGAAGGTAAGGTTGAGGAGTTTGATTTTGATTCTCTCTCCATGCAAATGTATAGAAAACAGAATGGCCCAAACACTGAAATGTTTAACCCCAAAGCTAAAAAATTGTATGCTGAGAGAAAATGACGCCAATGTAACAATTAAAAAATTTTGTTTTTTTTAATTTACAGTATACAGTAAAAAAACACCCTTAGATTTTGCACATATAGAAAATTGAGAACAATTACAAATTGTGTTGAAAGGTGCGGTGAGAGTTTTATTATTTTTTCTGCCATTCTGAAGCTGCTGTATCAATCAATAATCAAAGATTATTGCAAGGATCATTTCATTTTAATTGGGAAATCAATACATTTCTATTTAAATTAGTTTTTTTCCCTTTAATATAATTATATGACTCAACCAAATTCTTGTTTTAAGAACATAAGAATGACTATACTGGTATACCTGACGTCCATCTAGCCCAGTATCCTGTCTTGACAGTAGGCAGTGTCAGAAGCTTCAGAGGGAATGAACAGAACAGGGCAATTATCAAGTGATCCATCCCCAGTCATTCAGTCTCATCTTCTTATTTTATCATTTATATGCTTACTTGCCCCATGTCCAAAATTGATTTTTTTTAAAACTTTTTTTTGGTGCTTTGCATAGTATTGGTAAAATATGAATATTTAGTTCTCTTCCTACCATGTGTTATTTATCCTCCGATGCATCCATTGTCTTGATTACTGGAAGGAACAAAAATTGAGTGTATAATATTCAAAGATCCCAGATGGATTTCCCAGAGTTTTCTGAATGACCTGGAATTCATGCAGCAGTTTGACATATATAGCATATGCCATTAAACAAGACTAATTATAATGCAGAAGTGCAATTATGGTAATTGGAATCAATCAGTGACTGTGAGAATGACAGGCCTCATAAGAAATTACACTTATTAAAGGTGTCCTAAAGGAAGGTTTCCAGTTTGGATATTTTTGTATAGCTTTGAAGAATCCCCTGAAGCGAAAATAGTACAGAATTAGATAATGGAAATGGGGGCATTTTAACAACTATGGAGCCAGATCCTGGAGTTTGGCTTGTGTGAGAATTGCTGGATTGGGCCGTTAGTTTAGAATTCTGCTACAAAGTATAGAAACATGCGGACATTTTTCATCTTCAGAATTTATACTTCGGTGGAGGTAACAGGTGGTGTTGGAATTACTGGCTTTATGAAATACTCTAGAAAAATTGAAAAAATATGTAATATTGATTTCTAAACAATGGTTGCTGTAAAAGTAGTTTTCAAAGTTTTTTTTTAAACTGTGTGCAGGGAGGAATATAGCATATTTACTGATAATTTTTAGCACAAAGAAACAAGATTTTAAGTGCACCTGAAAAGTGAATTAAGCTATTAGCAAACTTTCAAAAAATGGATGCGTCTAAATTCTGAATACATGTTCATTTTATAATATAAAATTGTTGTATTGTAATTAGAGGATGGATTTGTTTAACCTCCATAGGAGTATGTCTATTTCTGCACACCCAGGTGTGTATTGGTTATTGTATTAGTTGGTACAGTTCAACAATGTAAGACCATACCTTTTTGTAAAATATGTGAAGTCTGGATTCTGATCTGGGGATAAGGATGACTATTATTGAAAGAACAACAAGAAAGAAGCAAACTGAAGCAAGAGACAGTGTTTCCATCAAATATTTAAACAGTTTTTCATTCTACCTCTGTAACCTTGAGGTCCCGAGGCTCCCTGTCTGTTAGCATGAACCCCTAGCTTTCTCATTTCTCAGGGTTCAGACTATAATCACTCTTGAGCCTCTTTTTTTGTGACTTTGGCAGTGCTGGGTCAGTGGATTCTACCTGTTTGTTTTACATCATCCAAGAGGAGAGCTTTTCTTATCTTCCAGAATGGACAATCAGCACTTGGTCCCTCAGTATGGACAGCCAAATACAAATAATAGTTACTATTTATTTATGTAAGAAAGGAAACAGAAAAAATCCTCAGACATAAAGAAAAGCACTGTTCTGTTCTTTCCTGTGCAAGGACTGCACAGAACCTCAGTGGATCAAGTAGACATTCTTATTAAAGAGGTTAAAGGAAGGTAATTTACATGTTTAAATATATTGAACAAATTCTCTGCTAGCATAATTCTGACTTCAGTGGAGTTATGCCAGCAGAGAATTTGCTCTCAGGTCCGTACCTTTCCCTTCCCATCCTCTCTTTCTCTCTCTCTCTTCCCTCCCACACCCCACCATTTATGACCAGCTGATGAGCTCTTTTTTCTTAGCTTCCAAATAGTCTGTTTTCTCCCCCTCTTTCAGGAAGAAACTCCTCTAGATAGTCAAACTAGTCTTTTATATAGTCAAACTCCTGCCATATTATTTCCAGTCCATGTTCCTGAGGCATGTTTGAACACATTTCTTGCCTCTGGGAGTCTTCCTGTACACAAGTCCATAATGTATGATAATTTTTGTATGATTTTAGTAAGGCTTTTGATATAGTCCCTCATGACATTCTCATAAGCAAACTAGGAAAATGCGATCTAGATGAAATTACTATAAGAGTGGGTGCACAACCTGTTGAAAGACTGTACTAAGAGTAGTTGTCAATGGTTCATTGTCATACTGGGAGGGAATATCCAGTGGGGTCCTACAAATGTCAGTCCCTGGGTCCACTACTGTTCAATACGCTTATAAAATTTGCAGATGACATTAAGCTGAGAGCAATTGCTAGCACTCTGGAGAACAGGAGAAGAATTCAGAAGGACCTTGATGAACTGGAGAATTGGTTTGGTTTCAGCAAGATGAAATTCAATCAAGACAAGTGGGAAGTATTACACTTATGAAGGAAAAATCAAAGGCACAACTACAAAATGGGGAATAACTGGCAAGTGGTAGTACTGCTGAAAAGGATCTGGGTGGTAGAGTGGTGCAGTTGAGAAGAAAGGCTAATATTCTGGGGTGTATTAACAGGAATGTCATATAAACAAAAGGAGTACTTGTGGCACCTTAGAGACTAACAAATTTATTAGAGCATAAGCTTTCGTGAGCTACAGCTCACTTCATCGGATAAAGGCATCCGATGAAGTGAGCTGTAGCTCACGAAAGCTTATGCTCTAATAAATTTGTTAGTCTCTAAGGTGCCACAAGTACTCCTTTTCTTTTTGCGAATACAGACTAACACGGCTGCTACTCTGAAACCTGTCAGGAATGTCATATGTAAGACATGGGAGGTAATTGTCCTTCTCTACTTGGCACTTGGGAGGCCTTAGCTGGAGTACTGTGTCCAATTCTGGGCACTATACTTTAGGAAAGATATGGACAAATTAGAGAGTCCAGTGAAGAGCAACAAGAATGATAAAAGATAGAAAATCTGATCTATGAGGAAAGGTTAAAACTGGATATGTTTAGTCTTGAGAACAAAAGACCGAGGGGGACTTATAATAGTCCTTAAATATTTTATGGGCTGTGACCAGGTATTTTCCATGTCCATTGAAAGTAAGACAAGTAGTAATGGGATTAATCTTCAGAAAGGGAGTATGACATTACCCAGGGTACAGTCTGGACAGTTGAACAGCTGTGTCCCCTCAATTCTCCAGCCTGGGATTCCTTTTACACTGCTTTGCTGTGAGTATAATCACTCCTTGTCAGCTCACACAGCCTCCAGCCTGTATATTACTCCCAGCTACACTATAGGAGTGCTAAGGCCAACCACTTTTAAAGTGGTTACACTGCAGCCCAACACCAGCATTTCCCAGTCCCAGATTCCCTCCCCAGAAATGTCCTTTTTTTTTTTGCTGCCCAGCCCTCTCCAGGTCAGCACAAGCTCCACAAGCTCATATAAAGTCTGTCATTTTATTAGAAAATGATATGCACAAATCCTGTTATCTCAAATAGAGTTTCCCAAACACTTCAATTCAAGAACACTGGTTTAGAGAAAACAATAAACAAGTTTATTAACTACAGAAGGATAGATTGTAAATGATTACAAGTAGTGAGACATAAAAGTCAGAATTGGTTGCTGTCTCAGTGCAAGCAGACAGTGCCTTCTTCATTCCCTTGTGTGGCTAGAAAAGACCAACACAGAGGAGGAGAAAGCCAAGGCCAAGGATTTCCAGAATCATTTTCCACCTGAGAAACAGATCTTTACATTGTGGACATGAATTAATTTATTTTAATACAGTAAGAAAATGCTACTTTGCATTATACTGTCCCAACCATTCAGCACAATCCATGTATACAGAGACCTTCTTTCATCTGGTAAATATGTACTTGGAGATTTTTTACTTTGGAGATTGTGCAATTAAGGATTACCTAGCCGCAACTCATTTAATACAGACAGTAGAGTACCTTTCCTTCACCAGGACATTTCCGACTGCAGGAAAGCTTGGTATTTTTCCCCAAAGTCTTTCAGTGCAATTGAAATACCTTGAACTAACCACAAGTACATAGCTCAGGAACTTGAACTACGACTGTCTCCTTTTTACTTGCAGTATCTGTTCTGGAGGAAGGGTGGAAAAAAAGCCAGGGAAAAAAGTGTGGAAAGCTTTGGTGTTGCTAAATTCTGTGACATGTTACTGCTGTTTTCCAGGAAAATTTCCCCTTACTTATCCATGTCTTGTTGCTTTCCTATTTTGTTCTAAGACTATTCAAATGTACTTTACCTCTGAAGAGTTACTAGATCACAATGTCTTGTCTGTAAATAAATGCAGCTTTGCCAAAGTTGCAGAATAGCAAGAAGGATGACAAGGTGAATAAGATATATTATCTACATTCCACTATAGCAGCCTTAATTGCAATTAGTTTAGAACAAGAGGGCAGGCATTGAGAAGACTAGCATATCAACTTCATAGGCTACTGTGGCTTTAAAAATCTGTTTCACCTTCAGGAGAGTCATCAGTAAACGGATTGAAAGGATTAGTTAGCTGATACCACTAGCATCAACAATTGCTGCTTTAAGGGTTAACAAGGTGGCATGAGTCTTGTTTAAATCCCAGGGAATGGGTGAGATAAACACCTTCACCCTTGATATTTCTGTAGTGCTGCAGAATTATATAGCTTTCTTTTCCAGCTATTTCTTTATACAGAAAAAAGAATTTCATCTAACTAGAATGTCAGCTTCCTCAATAAGTGTTTGCTTTTGGCTCCTGGAGATTTTCTGCACTACATTCAACAGCTATCCTACAGTCCTATCTTGTTTTGCAGGTTATTGTGTAAAATTCAATTGCACGTTAAGCAAATCAAAGGCTATCTCAATAAGTCATGGCTAAAATCGTTAATGGATTTGGGCGCCTCACACTGGGCAAATAAATTTGAAAATTGTATTCTATATATTTAGGATTATCTCTTATTTGTATTACAGTAGTACTGCGCAACCAAGATTAGGTTCCCATTGTGCCAGGCTCTGTACAAACACACAGTGACAGCTTCTGCCTCAAAGAGTTTACAATCTAAATAGACAAGACAGAAGAAGGGTGAGCAGGGCAACTAAGGTACAGAGGGTGAAGTGACTTGTCCAAGGGCATATAAAAGGTCAGTGACAGAGTTGGAAATATTGTACCTCTATTTGTTTGAATCAGTCGCTTCCTATCTGTCTTACATTGGACTACAGGTTAGGCAGCAATTCTGAAGTTACTAGATAAATCACACAACGCACTGTGGAGCAGGGACTCAAACATCAGCTCTGAAAGTAGGCAGATAGGCCTCTACAACATGAGCTAAAAGAGATTGTCCTTAGATGGCAATATTTGTATTTGTTGTGGGCCAGCCATCTAAGACAAAATTGTGTTGTGTGTGTGTGTATAGAGGGGGGTGTGTGTGTGTATATATATATATGCATGCGTATATATATGTGGGCCAGCCATCAAAGGCAAAATTGTGGTGTGTGTGTGTGTGTATACGCATATACCCACCCACCCATACATGTGAAGTCAGTATATTCTAGGAGAAAGGATGTGTGGGTGAATGGACTAGTCTGTCCGTTTGAGATACAGAGAAAGGATGGAGACAGAGGGTACACCATTTTTCTTGGGAGGGATGTAATTTATTTTTATCCATGGACACTGTCTGGCAATAAAATAAACCAAATTACACCTAACTGAAAACATTTAAAAATATGCATAATCACATAAGACAGGCATTCAAAATCCAGTGCTTTCCAATTGATGTGACTGCAGTATGTTACATCCCACTCTAATTTCTGTTACTTGTTGCTTGCTAGCAGGAAAATGGCAGTTTCAGCTGATAAGTTTTATATTTTTAAAACTGACTATGTTAATTAAAAAAAAAACTTTAAATGAAAGTTAATTTTGAAACTTTTGACAGGTCTGGAGATTTTATTTCTATTTTCTTTTAAAATAATACAAAAAAGCACATCTTATGCTTAAAAAATAAATTTTACAAACAAGCTTGTTTCCGCTTTTTTGAAGGGCCCATTCTTTGCATTGACCAGAATGCAGCTTTTTAATAGTGGAACAATGTTTTGCTACACCAAAGTGCATAAAACTCCATTATACTTTAATCAGTAGGTGTAGTAGAAATAAAGCAGTTTGGCATAGCTGCTACACGAGATAAATATCTCCCACTTTAAAAATAAGTGTCTCAGCTTGGCCTCAATGTTTATCTTAGATAAATGCCAAGGCAAAGAAAAGGCATTTATCTACTAACAAGAAAAGTATGTTATAATTACAAAAGGGGAACACTCCATAGAAGTGTGATATTTGGAAGAATAAATAGTTGTCAAGATCAGTAGGTGAGGTTGTCCAATTAAGGAATTTCATTCCAGAGTGCCTAAACTGAGAGTAAGGAATAGCCAGCTCTCAGCAGGGCTTACTTGTGAGGTGTGGATTTCCTATGCACTTGGCCCAGTGTTCTCGGTACAATTCTTAGTCTTTCATATTAAAATTATAACATATCATAAATTTAATCATAAAATTAAACTGAATTCCAACAGTAGGGATTCTCTTTTTATAGACTTTTGTACTTACTTTATATTTGGTGAAAATCTTGGGGAAAAAGCCTTTTGGTTTGTTAACTATATAATGTTAACTGATCTTGACTTTGAACATCCTGCTAACAATTGTATCTAGTATTGCTTTTCTTGGAAAGGCAATTGAGAAAGGGGAATAATTCTAGAAGTAGCTGAGGCCTGAGAAATCCTTGAACTTGGCAACTTGGGGTACAGGATTTGGTATAGGATTTATGGGTACATTCAAATATCTACTCCTTGCAGCTATCGATTGGCATGAAGTACCCATCTTACTTTGTTAGTGCCTGAGTTTGAAACCATTGTGATTCATAGCAAGAGCTAATAGAATCCTTCTTGAATCATTGTGTTATTTTCTTCGTGGGAGCTCCCAGAGGGTAGTTTTGGGAAAGTGCTCTGCTGTGTATGCTAAGTACAGAAAGTTCTAGCTCTTCACCTTTGCTTCTCAGCATCTGTATAGGAAGGTTGGTAGGGATTAGGAAGAAGCCATGAGCTCAAGCATCTTTAGTTCTTTGAATCCTCTCTACATCTCCATGTCTTGTACCCAACTGGTGCAGTGAAACAAGTAACCTTGTAACTGAATGAGATTGGAGCTTGCACAACAGCTAGCTGCCTGAGGCTCAGCTCGCACAAGACTGAGGTAATGGGGGAAGCAACAGAAGAGGTGGCAAATATAGTCACAGTCAGAATACAGATTTACCATTTAGCATCCTTACTAGATTGTTGGGCTGCTCATAGATGCTAAGTCAGCAGCTGTAAGAAGAGCACTTTCTTTGTGCACCTGATGAATTACCTTATTAAGGCCATTCCAAAACCTAAGCTGGTGTAGAATGTTACTGTGCTTTAGATAGCAAACACATCACTCAAGTGTGCTATAAAAAAGCTTAGGAGTAAATTTTGTTGCAAAAATTACTGACTCAGGAAAAAAATATCTTTATTTCTAGTGTGGACTAGAAATTGTTACCTTGGAATCTGCAGGTTGCAACCTTGCTAATCAATGATCTACAGTAATCTACAACATTAAAATGTTTATTTTTATTTTTTTCTTTGAGCTTTTATACATTTTTAACATGAGCTGTTATGGTAATACCTGTCCTTTAAAATATAAGTTGTTTTGATGAAATTCTTGGGTACTTATGAGTTCATAAGTCTATACATACTGCCGGTATTTTCTATAGTTTCCTGAAGAGAACATGACATTTACATGTCTATGTTTTAATGATTTCATGTTAAATATTACATATGAAGGGCTGACACAAGGTATCAAAACTAAGCTTTCTGCTGCTGTCATGGTAAATGCTACGTGTTCTTTGCTTAAGTTGTGGGTGGTGTCACTTGCTGCGGTCCTGGCAGTGCTGGGAAAGCTTTGTTATGAACTCTGAGGTGATTCCATGTACTTTATGGCTGGTGAAGGTCAGCAGGGAAGTACTGAGATGGGCCTTATCAACTACTTCCTTCAGGAGGATAGGGTCCTAGTTCCCTTTTTCTGTTACCTTTTAGGTTCCAGGCTTTTGCAGATAGAGCTGATGAGGGATGTGGGATGATTGGTTCGTGGTCTTAGTCTTCATGATAGACTATATTTTACAGAGGATGTTGCACTGGGGCTTGACTGCTGCCTCTGTACAGTCTTATCTGAGTTGTGTGCAGCACCCAGAGCTTGGCCTGGTGCTATATTGAATTTCAATAATTAAATAAGCAAGTTTAGGTGGGTATTTTCTTTGTGTAAGGGTCACGTATATTTGCAGTCCCTGTGCTTTCCTGACTGCAGGAATAGCTCCATAGGGCACTAGCCACCCCAAAAAGGACAGAGAAGGGTGGGAAGAAGTCATAGCCATGGGACCAGTTACCTTTCACGACCATTCATCAGATCTGGATAGTCACAGAGGAAGCGAATGTTGTCCCCTCTGAAGGAGCGGTGGGACAGGCACAGTTGCTGCCACGAGGAAGCTCAGGAAGCATTGTGAATTCATGATGCACAGTTGTTACTGTTCATACTCTTTTATTATTTGTTTCCAAACAAATCCTATGTCCTTCTTATGCTAGGTGTTGTACAACTACAAAAGCACAGTCCCTTGTCCTAAAGGGCTTACATGCTAAGAGAGAAGGGGAGGGTAGGAGAGAAGAGAAACAAACAAGAAATAAATGGATCAGCTGGTAGCCACCATGTCCTTATGACACAGCAATGCTTCTGGAGCTCCCTTCTGGGCCGTGCCACCGTGAACTGCCACCGTCTCAGTCAGACTTGGGCCTGTAAGGCACATCTCACCCTGGTCTTGAAGCCTTTATTTGCGTTTGTCTTTTTGTACAGTTTCCATTGTAGAATTCAATCATTGCATAGGATTTTATTAGTCTGAGGATTATGCCTTTGGCTATATTTGCTATTGTTTCCCATTTTCTCAAAGATTGTGTTAACTAAGTGATGTCATATGGTGGCACTGGCCCATTAAGAAGAAAGAGGCTAGAGACCAGCAGACTGTGGGAGATCCCCAAGGGAAGCTGTAGCTGGTTCCTAGGAGAAAGTTGAAGGCCAAAGAGCAGAAACAGTGGTTTGCTAGATGACTGCCCCAAGCTGGAGAGCCAGGGCTAGGAGAGAGTAGAAGGTCAGAGAACAGCAGAGGGAGCTGCCTGCTGTCTTCAAAGCTGGAGGGATGAAGGTAGGAGGGAGAACAGCAGAGGGTCTTACCCACTAATACATCCAGGATGCTAAGCTGGAGCCAAAAGGGCGAGAGAGGGCTGAGGGCTAGGGGAAGTGAGGGATGTTCCCCTGGTGAAGATGATCTCCTAGCACAGACGCTGTGGGGGCTCCTGCTGGAAAGAGCGGGGTTGCTTTCCTGCTGGAGGAGCAGGGCTGGCTGTCCTGGAAAAAGGATAAGGACCAGAGAAGAGCCCAAGTATGGTGGAAGATGCCAGAGTGTGGTATGTGCTACCCTGACAGACTAGATGATGTGGATTTTAAGGATTTCATGCACTGGGGTAATACATGGAGTGTATGCACCAAGTTTTTGTTTCAAACCAGCCCCAAAAAGGCTTGTGTAGGGTTACTGGGGACTCTGAAGGAGGGAAACTGAGGCAAGCATGCCTGTTCTGCCACAATCTGCCACAGGAGAGGGCCTCAAGTAGGAGTTGCCCTAAACATGATCTTTGAGTAATCATTGAGGAGACAGAAAAGGGGTCATTTGGCATCTTCGTCACTAGAATAATAATGCACAGAACCTTGTGTATTCTACAATCAGCTACCGAAACTTTGGAATCTTGGAAATGAACTTCAGTGCTGTTTTAGGAATCTAGCTGAGGTGTTAATACAGCCAGGATACAGAGAGCATGCAAAGAAGTAGGTCTAAGCTAGCAGACTACAACACACTGCAACTGGTTAACCTAAGTAAGGTTTGATTTAGAATAGAAGAAGCAGTGAGTACTATAGATCTAGAGAAAATAGAACTAGAAGCAATAAGTGCTTTATCGGTTTGAGGTAAATTATGTTTACTTAGCCATGTACCATTTACATGAACACTTCTGTAAACATCTCCCCCTCTGCATCATAACAAGGAACAGAACTCAAAACTAACATCTCGGAGAGCTCTGAGATAGCAATGTCATGGTTCTGTGTTCTTCTTTGCTCATTTTGCTGTACCAGCTTTTGTAACCTTAAACTGGACTTGTGAACAGCCATATTAAGATACTAGTTATAACTAGGCTTTTAAATAAAGTCCAGTGGAGTAGTGCAGGTTGAAAGAAATATCTTACTGGTGTTCTCATAAAAGGTGGGTACTGTGACTCCTCGTGTTTACCTGAAATCCTTGAGACTTTATTTTGCAATGTGATGCAGTTTAATACAGTGGTTCTCAAAGCCAGTCCGCCGCTTGTTCAGGGAAAGCTCCTGGCGAGCCGGACTGGTTTGTTTACCTGCTGTGTCCGCAGGTTCGGCCGATTGCAGCTCCCACTGGACGCAGTGCACTGATCCAGGCCAATGGGGGCGCGGGAAGGGCGGCCAGCACGTCGCTGCTTCCTGCAGCACCTATTGGCCTGGAGCGGCGAACCACGGCCAGTGGGAGCCGCGATTGGCCAAATCTGCGGACGCGGCAGGTAAACAAACTGGTCCGGCTTGCCAGGGGTTTTCTCTGAACAAGAGGCAGACTGGCTTTGAGAGCCACTGGTTTAATGTACACATTGGGGCTGTTCTTGTGACTTAAAACATCAAATTAAATTAAATAGTACAAACGTTTTTACACTCACACAGGTGCATCCGCTTTGGAAGCAGAATAATTATGCTTGAATAAAAAGACTTTTATTTCAGAATACATCCACAATATAATTATTCCACTATAGCTATGCCAGTCAATTTCCGCATGTAGATGAGCCCATGGATGGGAGACAGCATGGTATGATGGAGAGGGTGACCATGGGCAAGACATTTAACCTCTCTGTGCCTCTGAGCAGCTGAGGTTTATCAGCCAGCGCAGGCAGTCCACCTAGGAGAAAGACAACACTGATTTCAAACCAAGCATGTCAGGTCTGGCCAGCCGGTTTGCAGAAGTTGTGCCAATCACACATGCTGTATGGCTTGCACCACTGACCGCAGCTAATGGTCAAGGTGAAGCAAGCCAGCAAGATAAGTCCATAGAGATATACTGTGTGTTTTAAATTCAATCCAAATAGTGAATCAAAGCTTAATTGAGGGACCAAATGAGTACAGGCTCAGGGTAATTTCTTAATTCGGTAGCAAGGACCTGGCGATATTTGATATATGCAAAGGTGGAAATATGCTGTTCATGCTTAAACATCAATAGCTATGAATCACAGAAGAGCCATGAATTAACTTTTAACAAGGTAACGAATATATATATTTATTATGATTGATTTAATTGAGACAAAGTTTATTATTTAAACACTGTCAGTGGTTGGTTGATCTCTGTTTTGTTAATTACATTTGAGGCATTAAATTATTACTAGCTTAAGAATAATACATTAATGTCAACTTCACAGCAGAAAATAGAATAAAATGTAGAAAATTGGTATGTAAGGACAAATGAAGGACCTCTGATGATGCATCAGAGTAAATTAAAACAAGTTTCAGATAAAATCTGTTTTTACTTGCAGATACTAGAGATGGCTGAGAAAATGGTGTTCAGTTCTGGATTGTGGTTAGACTTGGGGCTTGGGTCTAAGGCAAAGTCAGGCTATAGTTTAGACTTCATAGTGTCAACAAATCATGCAAATGGTTCTCATGAACCCAGAATTATTAAGTTTTCCTAAGATCAGCTTGTACAGTGGAAAACCAGCAAGGTCAGTTGCTCTTAGAATAATAAATATCCAGCACTTGTACAGTGCTTTTCATCTGTAGATCACAAAATGCTTTACAAAGAAGGTCAGTATCATTATCCCCATTTACCTCAGATGGAAAAACTGAGGTAAAAAAAGGGAAGTGACTTGCCCAAGGTCATGAGCAGGATAGGAGCAGAGCTGAGACTAGAACCCAGCTCTTCCGGGTCCCCATTCAGTGCCCTAGTTACTTCATAGGCAGAAATCTCATGAGAACAGCTGGTCTCATGACATTTCAGGGGCATCCAAACCAGAACAGGAAAAACAAGCTGCTTCTCAGTTTTGGATCCAATCTGGAGCCAAAGGTACTGGAGTGGGAGGGGGATCAGTCCTGTGAATTTGAATTCTAATCTTGCTGAAATGTGCAGGGATTTAGAGTCCAGTTTCCAGATGGAATACCTCCTAGACATCTCAGTTCCTCACTCCTGTACATAACAATCAGTTATTTATTTAAAGCTTTGATGTTTTGTCCTTTCTCCTTCCTAAAGTGCTCACATTAAATGAACAAATGATCTCAGATGGCCCTGTGGGTGCTTCCACTATGAATGCATTTGCAAATATGAGCTTCCCCTTGATGTGAACAACACCTACCTAGCACAAATGTTCATGGCATGTGATTGAACTGAAATCTAAGTAGAATTCAATGGAATGATTAGAGAATCTTTGTCATCAGGTGAAGTGCACTATTTCTCTACTGTTTCTAACCTTGCCAAAAGTCAGGAATTGCACAAAATTCCTTAAATTTGTCTGCATTAGACCTTTTTCCCCCAAGAGATTTCCCACTACTGCTATCATTGGTACTGCTCCACTAGTGGTGACAATTATGAGAGTGCTAATGTTGAGTGATTACCAGCGTTTCAACCCGTGTCATCTAACCTTGCTCTGAGCAGCATTACAAGACTAAGCTAAAATGCTGACAATGGCATGTCTATGCAAGTGCTCCCACTGTCACTACTAGCAAAGTTGCAATGATGATAGCACGAGTGAGAAATTTATGCGGGTGGGGGTGAGTCTAGACTTTCAACTTTCATTCCCAAATGGTCTATTTTTTTCCCTCAGAATGTTGTCTCTACATTATGATTATAAGACAACACAGCAGTCTTTATGACCGTGAATTACTATTTTCCACCAGGGCAAGTGGAATATATCTATGAACTTTAAATAACCTTATAATCACCATCTGTTTTAAATATATCCAAGTAATTACTAATGCTGTGCTATCTTACTTTTTTGTTCTAGAGTGTCTGGTTAAAATCTGTTGCATTAGATGCATTTTAAATATCTGCTGTGATTCACTGCTTTTATACAAATGACAGTTTCTGATCCAATATTTAAGTTCCAGGAAGTGACGTGTATATCCAGAGTGCAAAACACTTGTGTGTTTTTAGTTCTTGCATGGGTCTCTCCAAAAGAAGGAGCTCCAAAGATAGCTGTGTGATCCCTACCACTGCTGTGCAGCTAGCAGTCAAGGAGTCATCTCTTCAAAGAATCAGCAGATGACATACAAAATTAAATGAAACATGGTGGGTTTTTTAAAAAAAAGGATGAGTCACATGCCATTCATGATCAAAGTTCTTAGCTCTCTTTTGTCTGAACCTGGCTGGCTTTATAGCTCAGGAGAGACTAAGGAATATTTTAAAAAAGAATACCAAAGTAGCATAAAAGGTTTTTCTATTGATTTTCATGCTACATTAAGAAAACAAATATGTCTGTCTTAGGCTAACGGATGAAACCTATATATTTCCTTTTATTGCATAAGCTTTCAAACTGTATTTGGCTGGTGCATTAACCTAATGCTTTAGTAATAAAGCTTGGAGACTAGCATATGTTTGTTAGGCCTGAATGCCTCATTATTTGGACCCTGATCCAGATATGGTTGGGACCTTCCATTCTAAGCAGCTGGTAGGGAAAATCTGCCTCCTCCATGACAACTTCCCCCACCCCCCCTTAGATTTTCAGGAGGGCCTTCTGTGATCTGGGATTCCACAGGGGGAGGTTGTATGGGGCAGAGGATTGGCCTGTGGTTAGATCAGTGGTAAGAATCAGAAATCCTGGCTCCATATGAGTCAGTAGGAATTTTGACATACGTGTCAATAGAACTAGAATTTCACTCACAATATACTAGTAGGCTATAAAGTGTAATTTCAAAAGGGGTGATTTTTTTTTACTTTGGAGAATTATCATTGGTTATTTTTATGCAGGTAAAGATACCTAATGGGGTGTTTCTTAGGGCCTGTCTATATTTTTAGAAAACTTGCATGAGTGGACCTAGATGGATTCAGAATCAATTTAGTTACAATGATACAAACTTACAGTAGAGGCACTTAATGCAGTTTAAACCAGTGGCTCTCAACCTTTCCAGACTACTGTACCCCTTTCAGGAGTCTGATTTGTCTTGCATACTGCCAAGTTACGCGTCCCTTCAAAACTACTTGCTTACAAAATCAGACCTAAAAATACAAAAGCACACTATTACTGAAAAATTGCTTACTTTCTCATTTTTACCATAGAATTATAAAATCATTGGAATATAAATATTGTACTTACATTTCAGTGTATAGTATCTAGAGCAGTATAAACAAGTCATTGGCTGTATGAAATTTTAGTTTGTACTGACTTTGCTAGTGTTTTTTATGTAGCCTGTTGTAAAACTAGGCAAATAACAAAATGAGTTGATGTACACCTTGGAAGACCTCTGCATACCCCCAGGGATATGTGTACCACTGGTTGAGAACCACTAGTTTAAACCATGCTTAAACTGCTTTAGTTAAATTTAATAAATGTACTGGATGAAGCTAAATTGTTATAAGCATTGCTTCAGTGTGTGTACTAACCTGAGTTAGCTACATGTGTAGCTACACGCTTCCCAAGAGTACCCAGGGCTGTGAGATACCTCATTACCACCAACCCTTAGTGTGAGGGAGCCTTGTCAGATCATGACTGCAGGGGTCAGCCCCTTTAACTCTCCCAGCCACAGGCTACACAAGCACTTCCCTCTCAGCTGATGTGGGCTAGTGATAGGCACACTTTTGCCCCCTCCTCCCAGTCCTTTGAGCATCCCTCTGTTGTAACCAGTGCCTTCTCCACTGAACATTTACAGAATTACCAAACCTGCTCTTTCCAAAGGAAGAGTATACTGCAGCTTACTAGTTACACCTCAAATCACAGCTCTGCTTAACACACAACACTTAGATTTGTTTATAGAGAAAGGAAGTATGTTTATTTAACAAAGAACAGAGCTTCAAATGATAGCAAGCTGAAATACTGGAAACACAGGTTTACCTATAAAACAAAATTATAACATGTATTCTCGAGCCTAAACTCAATTAGCAAGATTAACTCTTGTTAGTTGTCTCACAATTAACAAGTGAGAAGTTGTCTCACAGCATTTTTCAGCCCGGATGATTGACACTTTTTTTGGAGGCCAAGTTTTCATCTTTCCCCTAGTGAAGGATGCCTGGGTGTCTTTCTGCACCTCTAGATGTATCAGCTCAGGCCTTTGATTGTCACCTGAAAACAGGGTCCCTTCCACTCCCTTGCTGATGACCTCTTTCTGTTCATTTTCCTTCTGAAGTCCTCTCATACTCTTCATTAGTATTTGACTCTGTATGCTAATAGACATCTAATGTAAGACACACAATGGTCAACCATGGAGATGCTTTCCATCTTCGACTTTCTGGAACCTGACCTAAGGCATAGTATCTCTGGGTGTCCTGCCTTTAACTACAAGGCCACAGGAATATATTTTCCAATATACATATATCTCTCCTTATGTATTATCCACACATACAGTTTGCAATGATTATGATGTTCTAGATGACACAGGCTTTCAGTGGAGACCTTACATGATGCTCCTTAGTGAACTAGAATGTAAGTACCAGGCCCAGGGGTTCCCTGTAACACTTAGGCACCTCTAGTTGGCATCACAACATGGTACAAAAACATGTATTCTTCATCTTTGCAATATTGGCAGATTAAGTCACAGTAAAATAATAATTTAAGAGATTTATTTTTTCTGGTTAGAATATGAGGGCTGTTATTCAGATGAGAGAATATTGTTTTTCATATTTATGCTCTATTTTGATCCATAATGATCAGACTGCTTCCCAGTTCCCAACAGCAAGGAGGAAGGGTAGGTGAGCCATGCTTATTTTTAGTCCTGCAACTGGTTGGCAGGCATGTATGGGTCTATTTCAGCAGTGGTGGCTGGTGCCTACAGAAATTGGTTTATAATTATCAAAGTGAAAAACTAGGACATTGGTTGGAATGTGTAGTTACAGGGAAGTGCTTTATTGAGGGATAAGAGAGGTTGGTGGAGAAGCAGGAAGAAAGAGGGCTGCCCTTTCTCCCGCTCCCCATTTCAGAATGAAAAACTGGGGTATATGTCCTATAATTCTGCAATGCCATTTTGTAAAACTAGACAACAGACCACTCCAGCTTTGGCTTGAAGTGAGAATTACAAACAGAAGGATTTTTGTATTTTCAAGTTTGTGTGAAAAAGGATCAGTTTCCCAGTATGTCACAGAAAAATGGAATCTCAGGGATGTGAAATTACCTGAAATGAATAGCTTAAAATGTTCATCTGAATATACTCCTCCCCCACAATATACATGTTTTTTGTGCTGCTTTAGCATTCACATTCTTAAAGGAGTAAGATGATGTTTGGATTGTGGATGTGAAAACTATGATGACTTTTGTCATGGCATTTTCTTGAATTATTTCACAAACCAAAATTATGTGCTTGGAACAGATGTTGGAGAAAAGAACCATTTTGGAGAGGAGAAAAGAAACCATATCAAGGATCAATCAAGAATGATTTCATAGTAATTTTGCTGTCTTCTGATTAGGCACAATAAAACAGTATCTGAAACAGTATATTAGCTTAGTGCTGTCCTAGAGAACGGAATACACTCAGTTTGTGCTGATTTCAAGTCAGCAACTATAATTATGGGGGAGAACCAGAAACAGTTAATGCTGTTATCTGTTTTATTATGCTGGTTCTTGCCATAATTATATGTCTGCAAATGTTCAGAAGGAATCAGAGGCCCTTGAGATGAATTTACTTGAATAATAATAAGAAACAATGTACATAATTTGATTCTTTCTTGATTTACTAATATATTGAAATTGTAAAGGTGCCGCAAGAAAACATGAGTTCCAAAATATGCAAGATTTGAAAAGACTCTCTTCAACTAACTCTATTTATTTACAATGAATACATTAATAGTAGCTGTTGAGAGCAGCTCACTCAGTCCCAGTGCTGTAAAACTTTTGTCTATTTTGGTTTTTTGTCAGATGTAGATGGTGTGCTAAGTGTCTGTTTCATAGGATTTAGGTTGCAAAAATAAATGCCCCTTAAGAATACATCTGCAAAGTGATATGCAAACTGGTGACCCTATATAATTATACCAATATGGAAATAACAGGGCAAAAGTCGTGTTCAGAGGAGGAGATGGGATAGGGCCTGGTCTAGAGAGCATTTCATCTCCATGTTTATCTTTTATTAATCCTCTTATGAGTTGGCTGTGTCCAAAAGCCATAGCTCCTTCATTGGCCAATACAAGTGAATTGGTGATCTCATATCAGTTACTGTGTGTGCACTCAGAAAAGCCATTCAGAAAACAAAGTAATCCTATCACTAATTAGCATCCTTCTTGACAATATAATCTATGTTCAGGAAACATAAGTACCTCAGCTTCAAGGAAGAATGGAGCTAGCCATCAAGGAATCAGAAAGGGGGGTGGCGGGGAGTCAGAGGAGGTCAGATGTTTGTAACCACTAAAGGCAAGAGGTCACTGTGACATTCTACATGACTGGAGACAGATGAGGATACTTGGGCTATGTCCACCAGAGAGAAGAGAAGCAGGAGGAATTCCACACTTCTAGAAATTTCAAATTGATACCAAACTCCTTTGAGTTCATTTGTGTCCCATGGGTGAAGAAAGAAGGCAGTAGATTATGAAAGTGAACCGCTGGCTAAGTAAGTGGTATGGGGTGGAGAGTTTTGGTTTTCTGGCACATTGGTCCACCTTCTATAGGGACGTATGGCTGTAGAATTGTCAGGAGAGCATTAAACTCATTGCAAAAGAGGAGGGTAAAAAAAGCGAAAATATGAGCACTCAGTTAACACAAAATCAAGATGCTGAGAACAAAATCAGGGAAATAAAGGACACAAAGAGAAGAAATTTAACTGCTTATATACCAATGCTAGGAGCATACCATTTTGTTTATCTTTTTAACAGTGCAAATATTTATAATAAAACTAATAAAAAGTAAGCACTGTACACTTTGCATTCTGTGTTATAATTGAAATCAATATATTTGAAAATGTATAAAAACATCCAAAAATACTCATAATACATTTAGATTGGTATTCTATTATTGTTTAACAGAGCAATTAAATTGCTATTAATCATGACAGTTATTTTAATCTCACAATTAATTGTGATTTTTTTTAATTGTTTGACATCCCTACTCGCAATAAAAGTTTATTTTCACATTCACAGGCATAACTTTCATTTATTTTAATAACAGATCTACACACATTCCTGTCAATTGATGGAGGAAGAGATCAATATTATTTCCAGTACATTGGATCTACAACTTTTTTGGAAACTGGTGACTAACTTTTATTTACACTAAGGCTACTTTTCATCCCTCTGGTAGTGTAAAGGGGCTTTAAAGAAAGTGCAAATGTAACTGTATAGTGGCCTTAGTGTACATGAGAATTTGACAACCTGGAGAACCTTATGATTGGATATTTCTAGCTTGGAGGCCATCCAAACTGGACCATCCCCTTTCCTCACAGAAGATGGACTAATGTTCCAAAAAACCAAAACCCTTTGCCTTGTACCACTTATCTAACAAGTTGTTCATTTACAGAAATATCTATCTTCTGTTTTCCTTCACTTGCAGGGCAGGAAAGATCTCTGAGAAGATCACTTGTATATTGTTCTAATACAGCACCTTTTAAAATTCCTTGAAGTCATCTATAATCTGTGAGGTATTCCATGAAGCAATGCCATTAGTGCCAGTGTGCACCATCACAATGGATCTTGGATCTTGGCCCACTGCCTTCAGAAGCCTATCCAGTCTTAGTCATATCATGTGCCTTGTCTCCAGGCAGAAAGATTTTTCTATACTTCTTAGCATAGAAGCTTTGACAAGGATCATCTGTCTTCCTTGGATATCTCCTTGTGGGAATGTTTTAGTGTCTTTCAGGTTTGGCTGAGCAGCTATCCACATATTATGTCATGTACAACTCTCCATTCCATTTGATGAGCTCAATTATTAGTTATTTTCTGCAGTTTCCAAGCTGAGAACATAATGGCTGGGTACCTCTACTATGTGGCCCTCATCTCTCTGGTGGTCACAACCTGCCTATCCTCTTGTACCTCCACCAGCTATGTGGAATGCTGCCTGTTCCTCTTGTCTGTAGTGGTTATGTACTGACAAGCTTCCTCTCTGGGTTCCATTGTCTGCTTCCTTCTCTCTTGAATCTGTGAATGGAAGGTGTCCTGAATTTGCTTGTCTAAGAACTCCTCACCCTCTGTGGTGCTCCCGTAGTGTCTGTACTTTTCACAAATCTCTTCTTCCAGCATAGTCACCAGCTTGTACTTTCTATAGAAATCCCTTCTGGCTTCCAGCAGGAAAGAGAACATGATGCATCTATTGTTGGTCACGATTAATGGAGATAGATCAGTGTAAAACTGGAGCAATCCAGTGGTGAATCATGGCTGAAATGGGGGCTGTCTAACAGTTTTGGATATATGTGTCTGATGCACAAAATAGGTGATGGAAAGGGTATTTGGTTTAATCAGAACCTCAGATTAATGGTTATTTTTGTCTTCCCTCCCCCCAAGTTTTAGATCCTCTCAGACCTCAAGTTTTAGCTCCTTTTATCTATTTCACTTTTTGATCTTTGGTTTTCATAGTCTTCAGTCCCATATAATGATAGAATCATTATGACTGCATTATATGATTTTAGACATAGTTCCCATTACAGATAGGTTCTGAAAAGTATTTTTAATACTGGTTTCCATTTAAAATCCTTCTGTCCTCCCACATTTTTTGTTTAAAAAGCCATGTACTCAAATATCTATTTAAGGCTTATACATTAAGATGAAATAAAATAATGAGATCAGCGCTGTTCATCAGTAAAGCAATGTGTCTGAAGAGATTCCTGGCACAGCATGAAAATAAATAGCATTTGTAACATTATTTTAAAAGCAAAACCATTATTTCATCATATAAAGGATTGAAAGCAGATTTTAGAACTTTCTTTCAAATAAAAGAGAACCAAATCATGGTAAAACATTTAAACAAAACATACTGGATCAGATTCTTTCGTGAGTTACACCACTGTAATAACAAAGAAACCAAGTTAAATGAGATATAAATGAAAACAGATTCACCTTCTGGAAAAGCTACAAAGCAAAAAGTTAAGAACTAGATTCTTTGGCCCATCCCATTCACCCTGCACTACCGAGATGGTTCAAAGGGAGCAAAGATTGGCCATATTCCCCTAACCTGGGGCTCCTGTGATATGCATGAAGTTCCAATGGGCACACATCTAGCAAAGCCAGCTCTTATACAGCCCTCCCTTCAGCCACTGGCACAGCTTCTGGTTAAGGCTAAATTCCACTATTTTTAAAGAGGCAAGACTCTCATTCAAATCCATGGGATTTTTGCAGGCACAAGAAATGCAGTGTGTGGCCCTTAGGAGACAACTGAGGTGTGTGTGTGTGTGTTGTGTGGCAGGGGTGGGGGGGTGGGGAAAGAGGAACCATGAAGTTCCTTAAATATTAACTGGCTTCTCCATCTGGAATAAAGGGGTCAAAACATTGGGTAGGGGGAAGCTTTATTTTAGAGCTGCACATACATATACATGTATTTTTAAATTAAAGGAAATAGATTACTGCAGGTGATGACAAATGTGCATAATTTAAGGTCCACAGTTGTGTGCAAATAATGTTACAAAATTAAGTATACAGATACAAGCAGAAGACTATTCAACAAGGAGAAAAGTTATTCAAGGCTTGGGCTTATATAAATTATTAGTTTTTTTAATGCTAATATAAAGGAACCATCATATGGAGTGAAACCATGTAGCTAGATAGTTTATTTCCTACGGTGAGGATTTTTCATTGCTAAGGAATCCTGCAAGTTCAGAAACTAATTACCAGTTAGTAGACCATGTTCAATCTTCCATTCGGCTGCTCTGATCATCTTAGTGGCAAGTTACAGTAGCTGGAGAAAAGCTTGAGTAACTTTGTTAAATTTGTTCACCAAATGCTAGTCATGCAAAGGTGGTGGCAAGACCCTTTCCCAAATAGCAATAAGAGCATTGATTCCAGAAAAGCTTGATAATATGCTAAAACTGTCACATACTGTCTGGTTTAAATGACCTGTGGCTCCATATCTTCTCCAAAATGCATCAATCAGAATTACCCATATTAAAACAGTTTATTGGCAGCTAATGGAAGTTGTATAAAGTAAATTTTTTTAAAATTGGTAATTAAATGACTTTTATAGCTGTAAACATCACTGATATGCCCATGGATTTTAAACTACTATTCTTCAGTATGAAGTAAATTAAAATACCTTTGGCAGGCTATGGCATCGAACTACTAATCGTAGAGAGAGTTTCGAGGGCAAAAAGAAACTAAATATAATGTAGGTACCTTTTGGACAGGAGTGAAAATGCATGATACGTTAGATTTCATTTAAGGGCTTTAAAAATGCCTTTCAGTTTTTGCAAGTAAAATGTCTGATCTCAAAACATTGTATAAGGGGGAGTTTACTAATTGGATACTTTCTGAAATATGGTCTAGTGTAATGATTTGGCTGTTTTGCAACTATAAATAACAAAACTGAAATATGCTTCACACATGACAATAATTAAGATCAGATGACAGATTGAGAACAGGGATGAGCCTGGATATGGGTTAGAGGGGAGAGAGAACAAGAAATTAAGTAATGTAGTTAATCTTTTCCATGTGTTCAGAGCAAGTACAAAGTTGTGTGAAGTTGGGATATATTTCTGTGACTCTAAAAGCACAGTTGACACACTGTTGTCATGTTATATACCTAAAAGAAGGCATGTACTATATCATTAGAAAACTAACTTTTCATGGTTCATTAATATTCTTGTGTGATGTATGTCCAGTAAACCCACAAATGACTTTATAGATATGTGCTGCAAATATGTTCTTAAAACATATTTGGCAAGTATTGCCTAAGCAATTTCTGTTTCATACAAAGGAATGTGGTTCCACCTGCTTGAATGTGTCTCCAATGTAAACTAAGCCAAGTGTGACCAAAGACAGAGAAAAACACATTTACATGCCCGGTAAACAAAGCCATCAGGAGAACAAGTGGGGAAAAATGACTATTGAACAATCTTGACCAGGGATGGAGACTGCACTTCCAGGAAGCCTTGCTGCCTCTTAAAGCAGGGTCAGTGAACTCTGGGAAGATATAAGAGGGAGAGAGCCATTTTGGCATCCATCTCTTGAGGGACTAAAGGGGTCACAGCTCTTGAAATCTGCAAGTATTGGATCCTTCAGACAAGGGGGTTGAAGTTTCTGGAAACTAAATATAGGTGAGAAACCTGGTTAGGCAAAGATTGTAACTTGCTGAAATTAAGTTTTAGTCTAGAAGCATAGTTTTACTTTGTTTGCTTGTAACCCTCTCTATTTTTATGCTGTATGCTGGTATCACTTAAATCTATAACCTTTTGTTTAATAAACTTGTTTTACTTTTACTATAATCCAATTCAGTGCTGTGATTAAAATAGTGTGTTAACCACAGTTAAGGTAGTAGGATGCTGAGTACTGTCTCTTTAAGGAAGCGGTGAACTTAATAATTTCTATTAGTGTTCAGTGAGAGGGGGCAGGTATTTTTGGAGAAATTTGGGCTTGGGGGTCGGTGTTACCCTGCAAAGGTAACTGGGCGGTGTAAAACGGGGTGTGACCTGGATGCTCCATTGCTGGCTGTTGGTGGCAGTTCTGTGAGTCACAGCAGCATAGCATATAAAGCACCCAGATTTGCAAGGCAGGCACCCCAGAACACCACACTTTACTAAGTACAAATGTGGGATTGAAGCACTGAAAATTAAAAAGAATTATTTTGGCTTGGGTTTTCAAGTGCTGATGGTAAAAGTATGACAAAGCCAAGTTGCCTTTTCTTTCCTTTGGCAGAGTCTTTTAGATTCAATGACTTTGATAGAATGTTTTAGTTAGTGTTCTGAAGGGGAAGAAAAAGATTCTGGTACCATTAGTAGAAGAAATCTGAGACCGATTAAGTCAGGATAAAAATATTCATTTAAGCCATTTGAAGATTCCCTCTACCTAGGGTAATCTTTGGGTGGCATAGAACTGCTATAGCAGTTACGATACCAACTTGTCTCCTGACTGCCGGTGCAGGATGGAGGAAAGAGGGCATGCCAAAAGCATCCCTATGTATCAGCAATCTTGAGTTACTGGAATGGCCCTTTGGGTCTATCAACAGACAGTGTAAGTTGGAACAGCCTGAAAGCTACTTTATCTTGTGCTGGAGACTTAGCCTGGTACAAACTAACTTTAAGATTGATGGAGAGCAAAGGTAGATTAAGGTTTCTTCGCCCCACCCTCAAGCTGTGCTAAGAGTACTGATCTGAGGCGTCCCTCAACTAAATCCTTAAAATTTTGATCAAAAGCAAGAGGCCTGTTTTTCAAGTAACACAGACCAGAAAGATCATCAGTAATATAAAATCCTAAATATTAAATACAGTAGAACCTCAAAGATCTGAACACCAGAGTTATTGGCTGACTGGTCAACTGAACACCATGTGAAACCGAAAGTAATTAATTAGGCAGCTGTGGAGACAAAAACAAACTCCAGGATATACTATACTGCAGGGGTTCTCAACTGTTTTCTCTCTGAGGCCCCCTCCAACATACTGTGAAAACTTGGGCCTTCAGCTTTGAGGTGGGGGCCTCTGGACTTCAGTCATGGAGGGGTTGCGGCTGTAGACACATGGTGGGGAGGAGTCAGGGCTCTGGGTGGGAGGCTCGGCTCGGGGCTTCTGATCCTCAGGAATACCAGGGCTCAGAGCTTCAGCCCCTAAGCTCCATTTCTGGTTTCAACCCCACAGGAGGTGCCAGGGCTTGGGGCTTCAGCTACGAGGGGGAGCACTGGGACTTCCTGCAGTTCTGCTCCGAGGTTCAGCCCCAGCGCTCCCCCCGTAGCTAAAGCTCTGAGTCCTGGTGCCTCCCCCAAGTCCCTGCGCCCCTCATAGGGCTGAAGCCGGGAATGGTGCTGCAAAGCTGAAGCGCCGAGCCCAGGCAGCCCCCAGGAGGCTGAAACTGGGAGCAGAGCCATGGAGCTGAAGCTCTGAGCTCCTGCGCTCCCCCCGGGTCTAAAGTCCTGTGAGGCTCCCCACCCGGAATCCTGGCATCCCAACTTGGGTCAGAAGCCCCCAACACCCTCCCTTGCCTGAAGCCCTGATCCCACCGCAGCCCCCCCTCACCCCTGAAGTCCGTAACGTCTTGTTCAGAGTTACAAATCACCTCCATTTTCATGGTATCCATAACTCAGGTTCTACAGTAGTATGCTTAAACCAATCGCAGAAAATTTTTGACAAGATTTTCAAAAGTGACTGATTTTGGGTTTCTCAAATATTGGCTTTTTGACTTGAGAAGCCTTAAAGGGGCCTGGTTTACAGAGGGTTTGTTTTTAGTACTTTTTTTTTAAAGGCCCTTTCACAGGGTCTCAAGCTTGGCACCCAAAAATGGAAACGTACCTGACTAGTCATCTTTGAAAATCTTAGCTCCAAAATATCTAGGGTAGCTGGGGTAGGGAGATCACAAATACTTTGGTTTTGAAGATTTTCTTTTTTAAACTAAGAGACTACAAGGGACTCTTGCCCAGGTGCACAAAGGCAGAGGAGTATTCAAGAAACTTCTCTGGCTCCTCCTTGCACAGCCGTGCAAGGGACTGCTACAGTAGCAGCCCTGTGCAATGGGGAGAGCAGGGACTGTTTTGGTCCTGTTCTTCCTCAGGAGTAAGACACCACAATGGAGGTTGGGAGGAGTAGGGTCAAGCTGACACAACCCCTTCACCTCAGACTTCTAAGAGGAGCTGGAATCCAAGAAGGGGAGTAGCCTTTCTCACACCTGTATGAAGCCAATTGCTTGTCCCTGTTTGCATAGAGAAACCCCCAGAGACAGAGTTCTTGGCTGAGATACTGTACACCTGCTATGCCTCCTGGGGCAATGTGGTTCCCCCCTATAGGCTGTGACTTAAATGCCATTAATTAGCCTTTTATATGGAGTAAATGTTAAAGGAGGGAAACATCAGTATTTTCTGGTGGTTTGATCTTATAACCCCTTACCCATGTGACTTCATTTGGGCTACTCGGATGAATAAGGGGTTTCAGGACATGGTAGGTTTCAGTTGTAAGACTTAATATAAACCAATAAACACTGTTCTAATTGATGCAATCTGACGAAGAGGATAAAAATGGGCAATAAGGAATGGCAAAATGTGATGGGGTATGCCTGGATCTTTGAGGCCCTATCCTGGGGGCCCTGCAGTCCTATCTCACCCCACCCCAGGAGAGGAGCAACAATGGTGAGTCCTTCAGGCCTGCCTAGATATGCTGCATAAAAACAGCCAATTAGAGCCTAGCAGGCTCAAATAAAAGGAGATGCAAGTCCTGAACAGGCCAGCTCCTGGCGGGGATGAGAGGAAGAGTGCTCTGCCCAGAGGAGCTCAACAGGCTGATTTATTGTCTGATTACTATACAAAAGGACCTGATTACTGTAACGTTAAGATAACCAGTGAAAGGAAAGAGGCTACATGGGAAAAGGCCCATAGAACAGCAGCAATGAACTGGAGGCAGCAGTACATGGCTGCTGTTTACAGGGTTCCTGGGTTGTGACCAGATTAGTGGGCAGGGTCCAAGTTCCCCCCACCACCCATGGAGAAAGTGGCCTAAGCCTTGTGAAGGGGACAAAGCTCGTCGAGAAGCCAGAGTGTTAAAAGGCTCAAAATTGGGGCAAAAGACCATGGTGAAGACCAACAGTGTGCTGAACCCTTTGCTACCCCAGAAGGGGTTCATCCATTTGACTGTGTGGCTTGGCTGGAGGGCTGATCCACTGAAGATTGCCTAGTGAGGTCAGCAACCTGCAAGGGGCGCCAGGAGAAAAAAAAGATTGCCGTACCACACTGAGCTGACAGGAGGCACTCACGAGAGGTGAGTGTCCTTCTATCACACCAAGTCATAAATTAAATGATAACATCTCATCATCATAATATAAATCTGGTAAGCAAATGCTAAAATCTAATCATTGTACTAAAATACTGTGGTCCTGATTCTCTTCTCATTTACATTGGTTTAACATTAACTTCAGTGCAGTTACACCTATTGACAGCAGAGTAGGAGGAGGGAAAATCTGACCATATGAATGAAAAAGATATTGACGTCAGTGCTGAGACTTCAAGATTTCTCTAAGTGTTTACGTACTAGGGGAGGAAGACTTTGTGGGGGAGGAGAGAAAGAAAGGAATGATAGATTCAAAATATTTTGAGATCCTTTCTACACCTACTGCAAAATAATTTGAGAATGTGTAATAATGTCAGACTGTTTTTCTCCAAAATTAGTGTTTACTGACAAAGAATAAAATGAAGTGACTACTTCTTTCATATTTTTTCAGAGAAATAAAATGGTTTATGGAAGAAGGTGCTGGAAGTTCCATGCCTAGCAGCTTGGAGTTCAAGTAACACACCTCTTGAAAGAGCAGATACAAAACCTGGTGAGGGAAGTGAAATCCAGAAGATGGCAATTGGCATGATATTAGGACGCTGTGTTGAAAAAAAATATATAAAAACATCTTATTTGCCAGTGAATGAAAGAGAAGGCAGTGTTGGGAGGAAAAGTTTTATATTTGTTGAAGGTTTGCACAGAGCCAAATCTTTCTAGTGCATGAAAAATACTTTTAAATTTAGGTCCTTACCTTATGCTTTGAAAGAAAGAAGTCTTAGAATTTCCTGAAAGACATAATTCTTTAAATAGATGGTTTGAGCAAGGTACAGTACATAAACAGTGGGCCAAACTCTGCCCTCAGTTACATCCATGAAACCTCATTGGCTTGAGTGGGCTTACACAGATCTGAGGGCAGAATTTGGCCCAGGGAGACCCACGAAAATTGAAAAGCTTCAGTGTTCAGTCACTGGTATTTTTATCTGAAAAAACAAAACAAAATAAACATTAGGCAGGGTGAAGACTGTGTGGTTTGCTAGCACACAAAATTTGGCCATATTAAATATTTTCATTGCTGTCAGGAAGATGACTATTAGCAGCAACTATAAATGGAGGGTCCATTTAGGTGACTGGAATGTTCACAAACAAAAAATCTTCACATAGAGTGAAGTTTGTAAATTATCTAGTAGTGAGTTTTGTTTTTTTTTATAATAATCCCAGTGTTTGAAAGTCTGAAAACTCAAAAGCTGTAAGGATAGTTAAACAGCTAAGTATCAAAAAGTCACGAAATAATGAGGATTCTGATGCCAGCTCTGCACTCCTTACTTTTACTTACCATACAGGTTCCACTGGTGGCAGAATGCAGCACATAGCTACCACAATAATGAGTTCTACAGAGAAAAAAACCCCACCTAATATAGAAAAGAATGCTACTAATGGTACTGAAAGCAATTTGTCTGTCCTTTTGTGTATGCGGTGTTTGACAATCTTGTGATCTTTTGCAATGCAGTGATTGTAAGTTATGACTTCCTTTCCAAGCAATAGTAAAAGTAGACTAAAACAGGAAGAGGAGCTCTCACTAGAGCCACCAGCCAAAGAGAAAGGAGAGTTCTCTTTCTGCTGTTAGCAGGGGAGCATGAGCTGGACTCACTTACCTTCATTATATTAGCCCCTTCTTCCACCTGGCACAGATGTTCTTGGACCCTCTTGCTAGGGTATGTGGGCCGCTGTATTCAAGGCAAATATATAAAATGCTGATCTCTGACTTATATTTCAAGAGTGTGTTTTGACCGATTATAGATTCGTGGAGTTTAAAGCCAGAAGGATTATCTGATCATCTAGTTTGACTGCCTGTGTATCACATGTTAGGTCTCTGGGTGAAGATATAAAGGAGACCTGGAGTGGAAAACCAGGGTAATGTCCATGGTAGGGCTCTCCTACTGGTCACCAAATCAAGAGGAGGAAATGGATTAGGCATTTCTACAACAAATTAGAGGTAGCCAAATCACAGGATGTGGTTATAATGGGGGACTTTAATTATGCTGTTGGCTGTGGGAAAAACAATATGGCAGGATACAGGTCATTGAACAAGTTCTTACTATGTATTGGAGATAAGATTTTGTTTTGAAGGTGAAGAATGTTCTTGTGGAGCTGCTATTTTAGAATCTGTTCTGACAAATCAGAGGGAACTGGCTGAAAATCTGAAAGTGGAAAGCAACTCGGATGAAAGTGACCGTGAAATAAGAAAAGGACTACTTGTGGCACCTTAGAGACTAACAAATTTATTAGAGCATAAGCTTTCGTGAGCTACAGCTCACTTCATCTGTAGCTCATGAAAGCTTATGCTCTAATAAATTTGTTAGTCTCTAAGGTGCCACAAGTACTCCTTTTCTTTTTGCGAATACAGACTAACACGGCTGCTACTCTGAAACGTGAAATAAGAGTACGTCATGATCCTAAAGAAAGGAAGGAGTCCAAGCAGCAAAGTGCAGACTTCAGCAAACTCCAGCAAACTCATGGAATTGGTGTGGTCCTAGATGGAGGGTTATCTAATGGAAATGGAGAGCTGGCAGTTTCTCAGAGACATTAAAAGCACAACAGCAAACTATCTTGATGCAGAGGAAAGATAGGAAGAATAGTAAGAGGCCAATATGGCTCCATCAAGAGCTCTTTAATTACAAGAAAATCAAAAAAGGAAGCCTACAAAAAGGAAACGAGGAAATATTTCTAAGAATGAATATTAATAGAATAGCACAAGGATGTAGGAACAAAATCAGAAATGCTAAAGCACAAAATGAGATAAAACAATCAAGGGACATAAAAGACAATAAAAAGAAGTTCTAAAAGAGGTAAGAGAATGACAAAAGAAAGTGTTGGTCCATTACTTAACTGGAAAGGAGAGCAAATACCAGACAAAAAGACTGAAATATTTAAAAGGGTTTTTATTTGTCATCAGTAAAAAAAGCTAATTGTGATGATTAACCAGATGATTAACACAATTAATATTAACAAGGCAAAAGGATCTTAGGCCAGAATAGGGAAAACAGGTTAAAAATACTTATCTAAGATAGATGTATTCAAGTCAGCAGGGCCTGATGAAATTCATCTTAGAGGACTGAAACTAGACAAAGTAATCTCCATACCTTCAGCAATTATCTTTGAAAACTCATGGAGGACAGGTGAGGTCCTAGAGAACTGGAGAAGGGGAAACATAGTACCTATCTATGGTGTGAAAATGAGGACCCTGGGGATTATAGACCAATCAATCTAACTTCAATAACCAGAAAGATACTGGAACAAATTATTAAACAATCAATTTGTTCAAATTTGGAGGATAGTAACGTGATAAGTAATAGCCAACAGGGATTTGTCAAAAAAAATCATGGCAAACCATTTTTTTTGACAGGGTTTCTGGCCTAGTGGGGGCTGGAGAGGAGCAGTAGATGTGATATATTTTGATTTTAGTAAGGCTTCTGACACAGTACCACATGGCATTCTCATGGGCAAACTAGGAAAGTATGGTCCAGATGAAATTCCTGTGAGGAGGATGCAAAACCGGTTGAAAAATCAAACTCAGAGTAGTTATTAACAGTATGCTGTCAAACTGGGAGGAGGTATCAAATGGTGTCCTGCAGAGTTTGTATTTGGTCTAGTGCTATTCAATATTTTGATTAACGACTTGGTTGGTTGAATGGAGAGTGTGCTCATAAAATTTGCAGAGGACACCAAGCTTAAAAAGGAAAAACCAAATGCACAACTACAAAATGGGGAATAAAGAAGTTGCTGAAAAAATCTGGTGGTAATAGTGAATCACAATCTGAGTATGAGTCAGTGTGGTGCTGTTGCAAAAAAGGCTGATGTTCTGGGATGTATTAACAAGAATGTCATACATAAAACATGGGAGGTAATTGTTCTGCTCTACGTGGCATTAGTGAGGCCTCAGCTGGAGTAGTATGTCCTGTTCTAGGCATCACACTTTATGAAAGTCGTGAACAAATTGGAGAGAATCCAGAAGAGAGCAACAAAAATAAGAGGCTTAGAAAATGTGACGTATGAGGAAAAGTTGAAAGAATTGGGCATGTTTAGTCTAGAGAAGAGAAAGTTGAGAGGTGACATATGTCTTCAAATATGTAAACAGTCATTATAAAGAGGATGGTGATCAGTTCTCCATATTCACTGAATGTAAGACAAGAAGTAATAGGCTTACTTTGGAACAAGGACGATTTAGGTTAGTGTAGCGGGGTTGTCATCTCGCTCTGGCCCTGAAAGGGTTAAAGCAGCCCTGGAGAGGGCTGTGGCGGGGAACAGCCAGGCTGATTGGGGGAAGCAGCCACAGCTGGGGCCATGCCCCAGTCAGGCCACAGCTGGCCATTATAAGAGGGCTGTGGGCCAGAAGTTGGAAGAGTCTCACTGTAACCCTGGCTAGCTGCTTGAGAGCAAGGAAACTGGAGCAGAGCAGTGCAGTGCTAGGGAAGGGCAAAGGGAGCGGGGGAGCTCCAGCCTGGTAAACCCCCCAGGCTGCAGGCCTTGGTGAAGGCCTACAGAGGTACTGCGGCTGCAGAGGTGTAGCCTGAGCACAGGAAGAGGCAGCAGGTCCTAATCCCTTGCCAGTGATGAATGACCATTACAGACTGCAGTCTGCCCCAGTGAAGGAGGTAGAGTCCTGTGAGAACTACGAGTGCAGCTAATATCTGGGATACTGTGGGATGTACCATGAGGAGAGGGCTGTGACTAGCATTTGCTCTCTAATGTGTGAGTTTGCAGTTTATGGGCTCTGATCTTGAGTTTTCTTTGCAGAGGAAGGGGAGGAATTCTGTTACCTATAGCTGAAGATTACATGGGGATAACTGTCAGAAGTAAGAGGGCAGAGATTTGGATGGTATAAACCTTTAAACTGTTTTTTTTAATTTTTGACTATTTTTGTCTGAGTGACAAGGGCAGACTTATAAAGTGATGATTTGGAGAAACTGGAGGCAAATTTCATAAAATAAATATATTAAACATGTCTTGGTTCTTCATGCATTTTGGACTTCTTATATTAGCCAAACCAGTACCTAAATGGCAACGGAACTTTTACATCCTTTTCTTTCAGCAAATCTTTTTATATGTAGACCTCGCTATGAGCAGGGTTTCCAGAGCCATGCTTCTGGCAAATATCGTTGGTGTCTAACCCATGTTTATGCTTATATATTGTTGTCTATTTACAGTATATTATCATGTGCTTTTTTCTGACCATCCAATATGCCTAGCCATTTGGTTACTTAATATACTGTAGATAAACATAGCAACTATGATTGTCTCTTCCTCTCATAATCCTAATAGTTGTCTCACTGCAGAATCTACACTTAAAAGTATGTCCAGGAAATAATTATATGATCCTTAGATGTAAGGAACTCTATAGAAAGGTCCCTGTTTCTGATATTTATTCCCTACTGTTACAAGCAAAATGTACATAAAGTCTAGCAATATAATTTATTGATCAGTATAGATATTCCACAATTTCTTGGCATGTGTAAAGAATTGGGACCTATCTTATACTGCCCTCCTCTGACTGAGCCAGGTTTTGCTCTTGCTGAGCCAGCTCACTCCAGGGGGCAAAGATAGGGAATAAGTTAAAGTCAAGAAAATATTGGTTCTACTGAGCTGACAGCAGAGATTCCTCATAAGAATGCTAGCTAAGGTACTCCATATTGCACAGTCCATGATTGCTAGGGAACTCTGTTAGTTTCTTGGTTCGTATGCTGGGGATTGTGGGATGTATGGGCAGACAGCTCAATAAAGACAGTAACTGGCAATAGAGATTTCAGCACTGAAGTCTTGTCACCTTAATGTATAATAGAAAGACTAACCAAACCACTTGCTGTGTAACAGAGAAATCTGTTCTTCTGTTTCCTTTGAACTTATCTGTGTCCTCCATACATCAACCACTAGAGGGTAGAAACAAATAATGCACTGATGGCATTTGATGGCTAAAAGCATTGCCTCCCACTTCCCTCCTGTAATCTCAGTGGTAAGGTAATACTGAGTATGGAATTTGCCCCCCAGGGGCAGCACTTTGCTCCATCTGCCAAGTCTAATAATTGGAGCTGGCTCCTAATAACTTTGAAAAGAAATCTAAGGTATAAATAATTAATACCTGTTAAATAATTCAAGATGAAATATGGTACATTAATTTAGCAAACTGAACTTGATAGGAATGTGTTTTATGGGTTAATAAAATAATCAATTAGTGGGATCTTCAGTAAATTCACTCTTATGATTTGCATTCTTAGGAATTGAGATAAGCCACATACTGTAGTAAACAAAAAGTAGATTTAAAAATATGGGTTGAATTTTAAGGTAAAATTATGAAAAAGCAAACTTTATTCCAATATGATTGTATCCAAAATGAAATACCTAACAGATTTTTTTTCTATTTTGCAATTTATTTTCTTTATAATGTTTTTAAGTCATAGTCCCTAGTAGCTTTAAAAACTTGAAACTGTTTCAAAGTTTTGCTAGCATTGTGATGGAAGAAGGAAGGAAAAGCTATCTTTTGAATAACTGTCTCTAGTGTTCCCTTTTCTTCCTACTACTTCAAATCCCTCCTAAAGACTCACTCCTTCCACAAAGTCCACAAACAACTAACTAAAATCATTGAATAGTGTTCTCCACCCTAATATAATGTATCCTAGGGGGATAGGAAACCTAAAATGAAAGTAAAGATACTTACTTTTGTAAGTAAAACCCCAGTTCCACAATAGAAATAAATAATATACAAAACCAAGCCCTAGTTCTTCAAACACTTATGTAAGTGAGTAATTTTAAACTATGGAATAGTACCACTGAGTTCAATAGAACTACTTGTATAAATTTACTCACGTGGGTAAGTGTTTGAAGGATGAGGCCCAAGTTATTTTTTCGGAGTTGTAAATTTAATTAAATCTGAAAGCACTGTACAAGGCTTCTCCAGTAGAATGCATAACATAGCTTAATAAAAAGCAACACCATAAAATTAATTTGTCATCTTAGAACTCATTAATATTAATTGAGGTTTTAGAATTTACTAATGGTCTATGACCAAATCTTCAGTACTTTTATCTGCATCATACCTCGCTGCAGACAAATAATCTGAGTTTTTCATGAAAGCAGAGATTTTTTTCAAACCATATGAATTGGTGTGTATTAATGTATGAATGATGATTTTATAGAATTGTATATAGTGTTTCCTGTGGAAGTATACCCATGATGACTCTCCCTACTTAAATATATAAACAGATGCACATTGATCTTTTTTTTTCTTCTCCCCTCCCACTTTGGCATTTTCTGTGTGCATAGACTAAGAGCCTCATCCTGCAAATTTAAGCATATTACATGAGTAGACACATTGATTTTAATGGCACTACACCTGTGAATAAAGTAGTGTACATGCTTACATTTTTGAAAAATCAGAGCCTTAGGCAGGATATTTCAAGAAGTTGTATTGGATTTTGAAAATATCACTTTAATTCTAACTTTATTCTCTGCTCCTGCTCAGTTAAATATTAATATATGTTGATTTTTCTTATAAAGGTAATTTTCATTTATTCTTGAGTTTTCACTGATATATCGCTACTTTTTTAGTTTTCTTCAGTGAAGTGGAAAATCTATGGGATTGTTTTCCCTTCCTCTATGTATCTCCATAAGTTTTATCTGACAGGTAAATGTGTTCATTGAAGAATTGGTAGGGCTGAGACACCCAGTATTACATTGCTGGCTTTTACAGGATGATTGTTTAAAGCACTGCTGAAAGGCTTTATTGCAAAGGGTTGTTTTACATTTTCTAGGTTTCTGGTGGTGTAAAGAAAAGGGAGTTCTTAGCTTAGAATCTCAAAACCAAGGCTTGAGTATTTTTGGTGACAGATTTTCATAGAATCATAGGACTGGAAGGGACCTCGAGAGCTCATCTAGTCCAGTCCCCTGCACTCCTGGCAGAACTAAGTATTATCTAGACCATTCCTGATAGGTGTTTGTCTAACCTGCTCTTAAAAATCTCCAGTGATGGAGATTCCACAACCTCTCTAGGCAATTTATTCCAGTGCTAAACCACTCTGACAGGAAGTTTTTCCTCATGTCCAACCTAAACCTCCCTTGCTTCAATTTAAACCCATTGCTTCTTTTCCTAGCCTCAGATTAAGAACAATTCTTCTCCCTGTAACAACTTTTTATGTACTTAAAAACATTTATCATGTCCACTCTCAGTCTTCTCTTTTCCAGACTAAACAAACCCAATTTTTTTTCAATCTTTCCTCATTGATCATGTTTTCTAGACCTTTAAACATTTTTGTTGCTCTTCTCTGGACTTTCTCCAATTTGTCCACATCTTTCCTGAAATGTGGCACCCAGAACTAGACACAATACTCTAGATGACGCCTAATCAGCGTGGAGTAGAGTGGAAGAATTACTTCTCATGTCTTGTTTACAACACTCCTGCTAATACATCCCAGAATGATGTTCGCTTTTTTTGCAACACTGTTACACTGTTGACTCATATTTACCTTGTGGTCCACTCTGACCACCAGATCCCTTTTCACAGTACTCCTTCCGAGGCAGTCATTTTCCATTTTGTATGTGTGCAACTGATTGTTCCTTCCTAAGTGGAGTTCTTTGCATTTATCCTTATTGAATTTCGTCCTATTTACTTCAGACCATTTCTTCAGATTTGTCCAGATCATTTTGAAATCCTATCCTCCAAAGCACTTGCAATCCCTCCCAGCTTGGTATTGTCTACAAACTTTATTAATGTACTCTCCATGTCATTATCTATATACTTAATGAAGATATTGAACAGAACAGAACTGGACCCAGAACTGATCCCTGTGAGACGCCACTCGATATGCCCTTCCAGCATGACTGTAAACCACTGATAACTACTCTCTGGGAATAGTTTTCCAACCAATTTTGCACCCACCTTATAGTAGCTCCATCTAGGTTGCATTTCCCTAGTTTGTTTATGAGAAGGTCATGCAAGACAGTATAAAAAGCTTTACTAAAGTAAAGATATACAATGTCTACCGTTCCCCCGCTCCCATCCACAAGGCTTGTTACCCTGTCAAAAAAAGCTATCAGGATGGTTTGACAGGATTTGTTGTTGACAAATCCATGCTGACTGTTACTTAACATCTTATTATCATCTAGATGTTTGCAAATTGATTGCTTAATTATTTGCTCCATTATCTTTCTGGGTACATAAATTAAGCTGGTCTGTAATTCCCTGTGTTGTCCTTATTTCCCCTTTTATAGACTGTCATTATATTTTCCCTTTTCCAGTCTTCTGTAATCTTGATGACAAGTATCAATATACAGATGTAATTTGTTTTTTGGTTAATACCCAATCATAGGAATATCATTTATCAATAAATGTGAGGGGCTAAGAAAAGTTAACTGTTCCAAATGAGCACAGTATAATTTTTTAAAAAATCAGACACCAATTCACTAGGGATGATTTGCACAGAGCACATTTTCATGTATGTGTGCAAGTTCATGAAACTGTTACAAATGCTTCCAGGTATTTCACATCTAGTCTTAAGATATACAGCTATTTTAGAACAATATTGTTAAGACACAAATGTCTATGGCCAAAATTGACTCCCTTTTCACAGGGACACAAATTTGCAGAACTGCTCATTTTTATGCCACTGCTTTGACATCTTATGTGCTAATTTTGGCATGCACTCTGTCAAGACTTATGCTACTAGTTCAACATTACATTTTTGTTACTTAAAACAGAGGGGCATCATATGATCTAGTACATTTTGGAAGTTTGTAAATGTATTGGGCAATTTGAATATCCAATATAAAAGGTGGCTGTGGCCACCTTTAACGACATTATTTTTAGGCCTGGTCTACACTAAAAAGTTAGGTCAACCCAGCGTGTTGCTCAGGATGTGAAAAATCCATATCCTGGATTGGCATCGTTAAGCTGACCTAACCTGCAGTGTAGACAGTGCTAGTTGATGGAATAATTGTTATCTTGACCTAACTACTGCCTCATGGGGAGGTGGATTATCTTCATCAATGGAAGAACCCTTCCCATGAGCATTGGTAGTGTCTACACTGAAGCACTACTGTGGCACAGTGGCAGTAGCGTTTCAAGTGTTGACAAGCCCTTAGAGATGCTGAGGCAGATCCTCAGATGGTGTAAATTGCCACAGCTCTATTGACATCCGTGGAGCTATGACAGTTTTCATCAGCTGGGGTTCTGTCTCACTATCTTCAAAAATGGCACTCCCATGAATTACATTACTGTTTTTGTACTTACTAGCTAATGCTGTTATTACCAGAAGTACAGCCTTTCATAAAAAAAATTCTCAGTCATGTCAAAGTATGATTTGCCAGTGAATAAGAAGGCTATTTAAAAGGTGTCCTATGGGTCATCAGAGGGAACATTGTACTACTCAAACCTAAACCTTTGGTAGTTTAATGTTTAGTTCAATATTAAAAATTGAACTTGCAGGTATCCAGCTTAAAAAAGAGCTAGTTAGAAAAAAGTGAACAGAACCTGTGTGAGCAAAGCTCAGTTACATCAAATTCTAGTCGTAAAACACATTCAATACTCAGGTCTCTGTGCTTCATGAATAAACCAAGATTTAATTATAGGTGGGTCTGGTAGCATCACCTGTTAAGGTTGCAAGTTACTTTGCATTATAAGACACTGTTTTTAATTGCTTATAACTTTGCCAGACATTAACTCTTTGGGCTGACATTTTCCATGACTGATATCTGCCTGAGGTTGCATATTTTTGGAAAATTGCAGCCAAAATACTTTAGCCATTTCTGAGAAAAGGGCTAGGGGAAAATATGTTCTGCTCACTTAAAAAAAAATCTGGTGACCTTTTTTTCGGAAAAATTATAGTGCCCACATGCTTTGGATCAGGAACTTGAAATTTGGCAAGGGGATGTCTTTTGTGTCAAGAGTCTGCCATTTGCCATCCTTGTGAAAATCTGCCTAAATTTGGCCAAGTTATAAACCTTTGAAAAATTGCAGTTCACATATGCTCAGTAGAAACTTCTTCAATTTTAGCTGCTAAAATTGAAGAAGATTCCATCCTTGCTAAGCATGATTGAGCTTCGTAGCATTTAGGGACCAGGTTGTGCATGTGCCATCCCCACATAGTAACTGATCATTCTCCTGCCCTGGGCAGCGGGGCAAAAGCCAAACTTTCCTTCTAATTGCTGCTCCAAGCCAGGAAGGGGCCAGCCACTAGAGCTGACAGCAGGAAGACTGTCTCCCTCACTCTTTAGCGATATACCTGTGTGCAGCATGGAGGAGGAAGCAGCCTTCTTCAAATCTAGAGGGGGGAACAGCATAACAAAGAGGAGTAGACTGGAACAAGGACAATAATATTATTGATCAGTATGTGATTAGTTTTCTATTGATATTTTAGATGACACCTTCTAGACACAGTTTACTTTATTATTGAGCTGGGATACACTGAACTGGTCACGCTAGTTGAAATGTACTACCAGATATCAGTGAGCGCCTTACTCTCTTGCATTGGGATGCTGTTAGGGTCACAATCATACACAAAGATACATTAAAAGAACATTGTTAAGGTTGCAAAGTCAAGCACTGAGAATTTAAGAAATGCCAGAATTAAGGTGTACAACTTTAATTTGGCCCCTTTGTATATGTTAGAATATAATCTTTAATTACATGATCACATTTTTTTTTTACACAGGATCATGTAGTGCACAGATCATTCAGTGTCTCATTCAGTGCATAGTATGCAAGGTGCTCACTTAATGAGCAGCTATTCCATATTTTGTTTTATACTCACTGTTCACAGTGACCCGAGGACTTATTTATTGCACACTATTTAAATCTTGCCATGAAGACAGAATTATTTGTTTTCTTATGGGCATTTCAATGGTGCTCATCATTCTAGTATGTGTGTGCTTCACAAACTTTAATGAATTTATCTTCAAAGCTCCTGTGAGGTGAGAGTGGTATTCTCTCCATTTTGCAGATAGGGTGCTGAGGCATAGAAATAAATGAAAAATATTAGGGCTGTCAATTGCAGTTAACTCAAGCAATTACTGCAAAACAAATTAAGTAGGTTTAAAAAATAGCCATGATTAATTGCAGTTTTAATCGCACTGTTAAACAATAATAGAATACCAATTTAAATGTTTTATATTATGGATGTTTTTCTACATTTTCAAATATATTGATTTCAATTACAACACAATACAAAATGTACAGTGCTCAATTTACTATATTATCTTTGACAAATATTTTCACTGTAAATAAAATGAAACAAAATAAATAGTATTTTTCAATTCACCTCATACAAATAATGTAGTGCAATCTCTTTATTGTGAAAGTGCAACTTACAAATGTAGAATTTTTTTTACATTACTGTACTCAAAAACAAAACAATGTAAAACTTTAGAGCCTACAAATCCACTCAGTCCTACTTCTTGTTCAGCCAATTGATAGGGCAAACAGATTTGTTTACATTTATGGGAGATAATGCTGCCTGCTTCTTATTTACAATGTCACTTAAAAGTGAGAACAGGTGATCACATGGCACTGTTGTAGCTCGCGTTGGGGTATTTACCTGCCAGATATGCAAAGTATTCATATGCCCCTTCCTGCTTCGACCACCATTCCAGAGGACATGCTTCCATGCTGAATTTAAATTGGTATTCTATTACTGCTTAACAGTGCGATTAAAACTGTGATTAATGGCGACTATCAATTAATCTCATGATTAATTGTGATTATTTTTTGAATCATTGGACAGCCCTAATAAATATATCCACTAATTTTGGGTATCCAATTTGAGATGACTAGAACCTTATTTTTCAGAGTACTTAGCAATATATAGAACTTACACATTCAAGTCCAGTTTCCATTGACTTCAAGTGCAGCTGTGAATTCTCAGCACTTCTGCAAATCAGGCCCAGGGTCGCAAGCTGGGCACCTAGAAAATGAAGAACACAAATTAATCCCCGCCAGTGAGAAGTGTGGATTAGGATCTCTGTCTTAGACAGAGGTAGAAAATATTCTTCCTGCACAGCATTTAACTGCCTTAATCATGAGACCATCCCTTTTCCTGGTTCCATCAACTTTTTTTTTTTACATTACTGTACTCAAAAACAAAACAATGTAAAACTTTAGCACCTACAAGTCCACTCAGTCTGAAACAGCAGTTTTAACTGCACACCTTCCAACTTCTGCAACAAACCAGCAGTGTCCTACAGACAATAGTCTTCTTTACTACATAACCCCAGTCCAGGCTATGCACTGAATGAAGCGGTGATCCTGTGGAAAAATAATGTGATTGTGTAATTAAAGACTGTATTATAGTGCATGTGAACAAGAGTACTGAATTAAGGTTTCAGAGTAGCAGCCATGTTAGTCTGTATCTGTAAAAAGAACAGGAGTACTTATAGCACCTTAGAGACTAACAAATTTATTAGAGCATAAGCTTTCGTGAGCTACAGCTCACTTCATCGGATTGAATTAAGGTTGTACAGGCAACCTTAGTGCTTGACTATGCAACCTTAATAATGATCTTTTTACATAGTTTTTGTGTGTAATTATGGTCTCACAGCTGCAAGACCGTAATTACAATTGCATCAGAATTTTCTGGCTTGAGAGCTATGACTTTCTGAATATTTACCTTTTTAAAAAATGGGGGGTGGGGGGGGGAATTATAGCTGAGTCCCTACTTAGTTTTCTGTCAAATAATTTAAAAAAAGTCACTTAGAAGTTGCAATAAAACTGAAGTTGTGTTTAAAAATGTTTTGTTTGTATAAAGTTCAAGTTAATTACTTAGAATATATTGGTTAGCATGATGCTGAGTGGTGAAATATGGACCTTCACAAAAATAACAATGGCAATAAACCATACATTGAGACACCAAATGTGTAAGTGCTTTTTTTAAAAAAAAAGCAAAGGAAATTCACAAAAACAAAACTTCCTTTAATAGGAATTAAGATAATCAATAAAATAAACTATGAAAAACTAAGAAAAACAAAATTAAGGATTAAAAAGGATTATAAAATTGCAAAATCAAGCACTGACAAGTTAGGAAATGCCTGAATGAATATTTTCCATGCACTCATATTTTGTTTCCCTTTGTGTGTAAGTATGTATGATACCACCTTTAATTACATGCAGAAGTGACTTCATGTGAAAAGTTTGGTGTGACTTGCCCATCATCACATAGGAAATCAAAGGGAGAGGCAGGAATAGAATCCAAGTCTCCAGGGTAGCATTCAACTTCCCTAACCATTAGACCATTCCCCCCCACCCCCCCTGTCTCATTCATTATAAACCTTCTGACTTCTGCAACAAATAAGGCAGGAATCCTACAGGAAATATGGGATCATGTAATTAAAAATAGTCTCATAATGTGTACGTACAAGAGGGTTTGTGACAGTATGTAGGGAGTGAACAGGTGAGCTTGCACGTTGATCACTTATGCTAATTAGTTCCCCAGAGGAAGCTAGTTGTGGTAATTATTTGATCAGGTTGGTGGGGCTGGGTGGGGTAAAAATTCAATTAGTCTATCAGCCCAGGTATGATAGAGACAGAGGAACAAAGTGCCCAGAGGAGGAGGGAAAATAGATTGAGAGGGGCGGGGAATAGGGTTAGCTGAGGCCAGTCATACAGAGGCCTCAGAGAAAGGAGACCCCTGTTCCTCTCAGGTCCTGAAAAAGCACTGTAGATATAGTGAATAGATTGTTGCATGGAGTCTGTAGTGATATTGGTGGAGGTAACTTGAAATAAAAAGTCACTGAGTGCACACCTGGTAGAGTTGGTGCAGTTCTGCAGGGAAGAAGATAGGAGTGGAGCCACACCCTGTTACAGGGTGTATGGGTAGTGTTCATTCTGGCATTTCCTAACTTGAGTGCTTGACTTTGAAATATTTTAATCGTTAACTTTGTTTAATGTTAGTTAAGATTGCTTTCACCAATCAACTAAAGCAGAGGAAAAATAGGAATATAAAGGTTTTTGTTTGTGAATAAGAAATGTGGAGCTGAAGACTTGGTCCCATTGAAATATATGGCAAAACTCCTATTGACTTCAATAGGGCTAGCATTTCATGCATAGCAACTAGTAACCTTTGGTGTAATGGCATTGCATTCAATGCCATTAAACTAGGGATGAAATTTGTCCCCGTTAATGTCTTAATTTAGTCTAAGTTTTTCTTAGTGTTTGGCTTTTTTTAGTTCTTCTGCCTCCTTGTAAATTTCTCAAATTGAAATACTTAAAATTTTAAATAACAGTACGCCTGCATGTATAAAATATTACTTTCTTGCAGTGATGATATATTGATTTTCTCCCCTCCCTCAGTATTATGGCCAACTACCACGGACCTGTTAGTCTCTCTCTCAATCAATATAAAATTTCTTCTGAAAATTACATTTTAATGTACTTTGTTAAATTTAACATATCTATATTTAAAGAGCTATAGAATTTTTTGAGATGATGCATAAAATTGCCATTTTAATGGTCTAAAATATTAAATCTGCTTTAAACTAGTTGAGTTTGACGAGCACTGGGAAAACAATGATTTCAAAGTGATTTTAGTAAGATAATCAAAAATATTTCTATATTTTGGTATTAACCCCCCCCCCCAGAACAGAGAAGATTGAATATATTTTTACTGAACAGCAATCCTTCAATTTTTAAGTATTTTTGTTCAAATTGGTCATGTTTAAGAATTAGATTTGTCTATTAATGTTCATAAATAGAAACTACACTATTAGGTTTATGTGCCCTTGAATTTGTATGAAAGCCTTCTGAGTTGTCTGTCCATTATTATAAAGGCAATAGTGGCCTAATACATTATTTTTAGGGCTGGAAGCCAGGAATTCCTTAGTTCTAATCAGGCTTCTTCCTGTGACTCACTAGTCTTGGTTCTGTGAGTGATTTAAATAAAACACTTCATCTCTTTGCCTCCCCCCATGGGAATTTCTGTAGGATATTGCACAGAATTATATCCCTGCTATAAGATTCTACAGAAATCTTAAAACAACCTATAGAAAAGTTACAGTTTTCTATTAAATTACATAGAACCCTTCCATAATGGGATTAATTCCCCTTCTGTAAAATGGAGATATTCCTCTGTCAGAGAGAGTTCTTGAGAGAATTCATTAGTTAATATTTGTACAGCATTTTGAAACATTTAAGAATGCTAAGTATTATCCCAAAGTCCAACTTGAGTACAAAGATTATGGTGGATGGGTTTGGCGAGGAGAAATAAATGCACACAATCTGCAAGTGCTTCATTCACACTTATTTCTTACCACCCTACATATCTTGGAGTCGGAACAGGGCAAAAGTAAAGCATCCTGCCCCCCCAACCCCAAACGAGATTCAGGGTATGGAAATGATGGGGAACAACAAATTTTTGTGTGGGGGCATTTTACATTTGTTTGGGGTCTTCTCTGAATATTGTTACATCCCTGCCAGACATAGTCAAAAATGCTTTAATTTAGGTCCAAATGTTTGCTAAGAAGAAAAGCTGTCATTGCAGTATGAGATGTTACCCTGCTTGCTTAAATAAAATGTATTATTCTAAATGCAAATATGACTCTTTAAAAATGTTATATTAACTTGTTCTAAATTCTAATAAGACAAAGAACCAATTATAAAATATCCTTTTAGTTACAAAAGTAACAATGTTGCCGAATATTATCATACTGATAGATGTACTACAGCTTGAGTTTGGATTGTGTTTCTTAATGTAACTGCATGTATTTGGATTTTCACTTTCAAATTTTTGTTTTCATATTGATATTTGTTTCATTTTCAGTAATAAAAAGGGTCTAGAGAGTGGTTCTGGTTGTCATCGAATTAAAGAAGCTAGACACTAGAGGGTGCAATTGTACCTTAAGTTTTGTCTGATGTTTACAAAAATTAACATTAAATAACGGGAAAAAATCTGAAGAATGTAATGCCTATAAAGCTATATAAGGGAACATATTGAAGGCTGAATACCCATAGAAAGGTGACAGGGAAAATGAAGGTTGAAATTACGTTATGCCAAATAACAAGTTTCAGAATAGCAGCCATGTTAGTCTGTATTCGCAAAAAAGAAAAGGAGTACTTGTGGCACCTTAGAGACTAACAAATTTATTTGAACATAAGCTTTCGTGAGCTACATCATATGCATCCGATGAAGTGAGCTGTAGCTCACGAAAGCTTATGCTCAAATAAATTTGTTAGTCTCTAAGGTGCCACAAGTACTCCTTTTCTGTTATGACAAATGAAAGAGTTGAAAACAATCCAATTACTAGATACCTATCCTTTATGTATAGGTAAAAACAATCATGTATTTTATAATAAAAGAACAGTGACAATTTACAAAATTGTCTTGAATTAATAATCCTGGCTCTCAATAGAGGACACACAATAAATTTACTTTGTATTTTCCATTATTGAACAACATTTTGGCAATGATGGATAATATTAATCATTTATATTATACCAGCAGTACATCCATTAACAAGGTGTCTAATGCTTTTAATTTGAAACTGAAGTTGGACTTCACATGGATGGATTCTGTATGAAAAGTTATCATGATTGTTTGGGGCAAGGTTCAAATAAGAGCACGGAAGATAAAGCAGTAGTCTTAGCCAAAATCTGTTCTTTCATAGACACAGATTAACCATGAAAGGTTGTGACCATCATAGGTTTGAGACTGAAAAGATTTGTTAGCAAAGCACAGACCAGCAGAACCAAGGGTCTTTTGTTTTTCCCTTTAGAATGACTATTTGAAAAGGTATTTTTATTGTGTATTGAGAAAGTTTGTATGAGTTAATATCATTGTTCTCTTGGGATTAAATTCATCTCACCCCACACTGCAGAACAGATATGAAGGTGAAGGGGCATAGGTGAAGCTGTCATGCAGCAGGATATGTACCCTGTCTGCATACTACAGAGAGGATTCCATGTTGGATCAGGAAATTTGAAGCTTGCAGTGATTGTGGAGGTAGGCTCAGGGGGTGGGCACTGGACCAGTGATTGCGTAGATCTGCTTGCTACAAATTCCTGTATAAGCAAACTGTGGTCATAATTTCAACTCCTAGGATAGAGTAGTGGCCATATAATAGCCTGTTGACGGGGATGAAATTCAACCCTAGTTCCCAAACCTAGGGTGGGTCATCCTTCACGTATGCACGTAGAAGAACTTTGTTTCACAAATTTGGTGTTTTGTGAATATGCAAGCAAGAGCACCATTCATCTCCTGAATTACAATGCAATTCCAGGACAGTCAAGATTTAAAATAAATAAAAAAAATCAGGGATGCTTAGTGCAAAATCTGACAAAAGTTGATCTATTATGTTTTGATGAATGCAGCCGTTACTTACTAAAAATATTAACAAAGAGAAGAGTGCTTTTTTTTATAAAGAATTTTTGTATTAACCTAAATATTTTTGCATACTCCAGGGATTGATGCTGATTTATTTTACACAGTGTAAATCAGAAATAATTCAATTTAAATCAATGGAGTTACAGCAATGTAAAATCTGTGAGATCAGAATTTGGTCCTTGACCTTTAGATTTTGCTTGGATAATCCCTGGAGACTACATCAGTATTCTTAGCATAAAAAACACAAGGCTAAGAAACAGTTGTGCCTTCAGTGTGAGAAAGCAGCATATGATGATGGAAACCAGCTTTTTTAAAGTTACGCCCACATTGGAGTTGTCTCCTGAAAGAGAGACTTATCATTACTGGAAACCTGTTATAATTCTGGATATAAAATCTTCATGGAAAACTTTATGGATTTCTAAAGCCTATTGAGATGCCCTACCTAAGTTAAACTTTTATAGTTGCATTGGACACATAGATATTATAAAAAAAGCTTCAGATTAAATTATTTCATTTTAGTCTCAAAATCAAAAAGAAAAGGAGTACTTGTGGCACCTTAGAGCCTAACAAATTTATTTGAGCATAAGCTTTCGAGAGCTACAGCTCACTTTATCGGATGCATGCAGTGGAAAATACTCTCGTTACAGTGTGTATGGTAATACCCTCCCCATTGTTTCATGTTCTCTGTGTATATAAAATCTCCCCACTGTATTTTCCACTGCATGCATCCGATGAAGTGAGCTGTAGCTCATGAAAGCTTATGCTCAAATAAATTTGTTAGTCTCTAGGGTGCCACAAGTACTCCTTTTCTTTTTGCGGATACAGACTAACACGGCTGCTACTTTGAAATTAGTCAAATCGGTCTCTAAAAAGGAAGAAAAATGTAAATTGCACTGAAACTGATCTGCAAGAAAAACATGTATCTCCTTACAAATAGTGCAAATACATACAATAGAAACAAATATTTTATAAGTATGTATACTCATAGTGAATATGGAATAAATTTAATAAGTATTCCAAGTAAATTTGATCACTTAGGTTATCTATTTGCTTATGATGCACCCATTCATAAACATAACTTTAAAAAAGTACAGGGTATTTTAATACTGGTAGAGTAGTAGACTTATATTACTCATCCAATTTCAAATATTATTTGAGATATTTTGAAGATTGGCTAGATCAATACAACAGACATAAGCATGATAGTTAAGTGGTACATTACTAGCAAAAGGAGGTAAGACAAAGGGCCATCAGAGGAAAAGTCCAGGACTAGACACCAGGAATTGACAATAAAGCTGAATCTTTTAGTTAGAAGTTGTAAAATATCACCAAAAGGCTTTTTTTTTTAAAAAAGCAGTAAAATAGAAAAACATTATGGAAAAAAATGACTTGGATAAAAACAATGAGCATCTCACTATTTCCTGATGTGCCTTTCTGAAAACATTCTGTTGCTATTTTGCTGTCTAAGAACTACAATAAAAAAGCATATTGGGAAGGTTGATAGAGGCTTGGGTAAATGAAGGATGGCACCACTAGAACATTGAGATTTAAGTGGAACTAAGCATAGATGTTTGAGAGTTTAGTTGAGATACCAAATAATGTTTTAAAAGTAGAATGCCACTATAGTACATTTTAGATTAACTTGTAAAACAAACAAAGTTGATATTTTCACTCAAACCATAGTATATTCTATATACTGATTTTTGTCAATGTAACACGGAATATTGGTGCAACAAATCACCATTCATAGATGTATGAAAAACGTATTTAGTTGTGTTACAGGAGTGTCTAGAGGACCCACATCTGTTAGGCTATATACAGAGTAAGGCTTTGTCTACACTGACAAAAGTTTTACCGACAAAAGTGCTAGTCAGGGGTGTGAAAAAACACACCCTGGATTGACAAAAGTTTCACTGACAAAAGCGCAGGTGTGGATAGCACTATGTTGGTGGGAGATGCTCTCCCACCAACATTGCTACCGCCGCTTGTTAAGGGTGGTTTAATTATGCTGGCAGGAGAGCGCTCTCTAACCGGCATAAAGTGGCAACACAGGAGACCTTACAGCCGTGCAGCTGCAGCGGTACAGCTGTTCCACCATAAGGTCTGTAGTGTAGACAAAGCCTAAGAAACAAACCCTGTCCTGAAGAGATTACAATCTAAATAGACAAGCTAGACAAAGGGTGGGAGGGGAAACAAAGGCATAGATACAGGACAGTGACAAAGAGAATAGAACATAATATGTCCTAGTCTGATGCCCTCTCATATGGTCCATGTACAACAATTGCCAAAACGTTTTCACTGAACAACCTAATAAAAATATTTTGAAATATGCTCTTTTAGCATGTGAAAAGATGGCCGGCTGCATAAGCTTCATTGTTTAACTTAATTATCTCCTGTGCCAAAGCCATTACCTGTCTGTAAGGATTCTTTCATCTCTGCAAAGGAAAATTTGCGATCTGCATGAAGCTTTCACTTACACTTGCCCCACCTACTGTGTGCTGATTTTTATCTTTCACATTTCTCATTTAAAATGCAAACTGTAGAGTTACTAATCTTCCAGTTTTCATCTTGATGAAAAAAATATAAAGGACTAAGAATTGAGTTGCTCTAGTACGGAAATGCGAAGGAGGGGGAGAAGGTACAGGGAGTCGTCCCCATCCTGAGTTGGATGGGAACTGTTGAATGGCAGTGTTTGTGTTCATTAAGTGCAAGGAATGGATCATCTAGGATGACATGGGGTATTCCATGCTCTAAAGAGTAGATGGGTGGAGGTCTACCCAGGGTGCTGCCCTTTGAACACTGACCAGCAGTCGGAGGCCTTGTTCCATAAACTGTAAAGGTGAGTATGGAATGAGGCAATGTTCCAAGGGAATCCGTGCTCTACTAAAGAGCCATGCCGCATTCCATATGGTCTATTAACATGCACATTAAATGACACAGAGCTCTGTAGGCCGTTATGGTCACACTTAGTTACATGATCACATAATATTTTTTTCTCAAGAACTCTGTGCTATTGTGTACAGAATGGATAGTAAATGAGGCAGGATTGTAAGGACTGAGTTATGGGGAACCCCTACCGAGTTTCTTGGGAGAGGGGGTCTGCATGATTACAATGAATGACGAAGAGATCTTACACTGACTACTCAAGATAAAAAAATTATCTGAGCACCATCCATCCTGCACACTGATGACTGAATTAAGGTAAATGGAATGTGAGAGTCTGATTGGGGCCTGAATGAGGCAGGACAACCAATTTCAAGGAGCAGGCCTGGCTTCCCTACCCTTACCACAGATCCTGCATCTTCAAGTGCCCTCCACATTTTGCAACCTCCCATATATCCTCGTCACCTCTTGTAAAGGACTGTACATGACGATCAGAGTGTGAAACATACTTGGCTTACATTTAACTTCATCAGTCCTTAGGTTCATATGTCAGTAGCTTTAGCTGGAAGGAAAAGGAAGCTATACTTACAGGGTTTTCCTTATTTAAGTGGTGCTTTTGCTGTAAGCAGTTTGTGCCCTGGGACTACTGAGAAGAGCTTATCTGTGCAGGGATGTACTCAATGTCTGACTGCAGTAAATGGAAAACAGCAGTAAGAACTTGTTTTGACAGCATTCAGAATGCTTAACATGTCCCCCAAAGGATTATTTAAGGTATCTAATTCCCCACTCATTTTGAAGATGCCTGTGACCTGATCCATCTTACACCACCATGTACCTCTGCTCTACACTAGATTGACTTATTCACATAGTCAGCCTTATGTCCTTGGGCATGGAGGGAAGGGGGAAGCATGGGTGTCGGGTGAAATGCTGGCTCGGGGAGGCTAGCCTCTAGGTCTAGCCCTAGACCTGCCCCTTCTGCCCTCGGCCCTGCCCCTTCCATGTCCCCTGCCCCCTGGAGCCAAAAGGTCTTCCCCCCCCACTGTGGCCACTGGCCCCTGCCCCAGACTAGCATGCACAGCCCCAGAGTGCCAGGAGGCCAGGCAGCACAGCCCCAGCTGGGGCCATGGCACAGGGGAAGAGCCACCCTCAGACTGGTAAGCAGGATGCAGACTGGGGGTAGAGTGTGGGCAAAGCCACACCTGGCTGTTTGGGGAGGCTCAGTCTCCCCCAGCCTATGATACCCACCGCCTATGGGGGGAAGTAAATAAAACTTCACCTCAGGGGTGCAGGAATACAGTTGCTCAGTATCAAGTAACTCACTCAATTGTGCTCCTGTTCTATCAGGAATTATAGGCTACTGGCCTACCTCAAGGTCCCAGGAAGGGATCCACACTCAGTCTCTTTGGGCCTTTCCTTCAGGGCACAGTTTTATTCTTCAGACATCAAACTTAAGCAAAACATTAAAACAGAGCCGTTCTTCTGCTCATCGTTGGCTGTATATCCCAGAATCATTTCCCCTTGACTCTCTCTATGATGAAAAGAGGGCACACTTTTCCCTTCAATCTCCCTGCTTCAGTGCCTATCTCAGGAGCCCATCTCTCTTATACAGCAGTGTGCCTCTGCCAACACTTTACAGGGATCACCTGATCCCTTCCATGCTGGGTCTGATTATAGAACAGGGCTGGATGGCTGTAGAATCCCCTGGCCCTGAAAGGGCTGACAGTCTTCTCTATTTTCATTTTATCCTGTGCCTCCATGAGGTAGCTGTGCAGGGAATGGGAATTATTCTCTTCCAAATGCTTCACAGTCCCAAAAGAATGGAGAAAGACTAGGTGTTGTCCGTTTAGGACATTAAACAACAGAGCAAATATCTGGATGAGGCATCCAACTCAGCTGCCAAACTATAGGGGACAGAATGAAAGCTTCTAATTCCACTCAGATGAGGAGGCGGTGGACCCATTAGTCTCTGACAGACTCTCCCAATTAAAGGGGACTCGCTTTTCCCCCAGCTTGTCTTAACCTTAGTGTTAGTGTGGCACTATAAAAAAAAATCTTCCAATGAAAGAGTGTCTCCTTTTATGTTCCTAGATGATATGTCTAGCCTGTTAACAGGGGGGTTAGTCGGTAGAGTGTTTTAGGCAGATTGGTCCTTTAGCAACCTTCACTGACAGCCTGCCAGTCAGGGAGGAACCTACTTACTCATCATGGGACATTGAACATGCATGTAGCACCTTGAACGTTTTCCTTGTTAGTGTTTTATGGGTGCAGAGAAAGAGACAATGCCCCTGGTGAATTGGGGAGAGATTACAGGACCCTGGTAGAAAAGTGCTTTGGTGGTATTACACGAGTATTTCTCAAGTGGAAGGAGCCACTGGTAGAAGCAAACAGCTTCTGTGACTGCAGACGCAAAGTGGATTGTAGAGGATCTGTGCCTTCTATAGTCACAAAGGCAGATTAGGGCCTTTTTCTAAGTAAGAGAAAAAAACCCAGAGGGGACAATTATGGTGCTCTATGGGAAGGACTGGATAATAGGATCCTTGAATGTGTATAAAAATGCTTCATCAGGCATGACACAAAATATTTTAAATATTTTAATATCATGTTTAAAATATCTCAACTTTAAAATTTTATGCATCTTCAGGAAATTTGCCAGTTTTGCCTCAGTATTTTTAGTTTTCAGAGTGATAGCCCTGTTAGTCTGTATCAGCAGAAAGAATGATCTTGGGAGACAGGCCAGTCCTCGCTTACAGACAGCCCCCACAACCTGAAGCAAATACTCACCAGCAACCACACACCACACAACAAAAACACTCACCCAGGAACCTATCCTTGCAACAAAAGCTGTTGCCAGCTCTGTCTACCTATCTATTCAAGTGACACCATCATAGGACCTAATCACATCACACTATCAGAGGCTCGTTCACCTGCACATCTACCAATGTGATATATGCCATCATGTACCAGCAATGCCCCTCTGCCAGGTACATTGACCAAACCGGACTGTCTCTACACAAAAGAATAAATGGACACAAATCAGACGTCAAGAATTATAACATTCAAAAACCAGTTGGAGAACACTTCAACTCCCTGGATACTCAATTACAGACCTAAAAGTTGCAATTATTCAACAAAAAAACTTCAAAAACAGACTCCAAAGAGAAACAGCAGAACTGGAATTAATCTGCAAATTGGACACCATTACATTAGTCTTGAATAAAGACTTGGAGTAGATGAGTCATTACACTAATTAAAAACTATTTCCCCATGCTAATTTTTCCCCGACTGTTGCTCACACCTTCTTGTCAACTGTTTGAAATGGGCCACCCTGATTATCACTACAAATTTTTTTTTCTCCTGCTGATAATAGCCCACCTTAATCGATTGGTCTTGTTAAGAGTTGGTATGGCAACCCCCATTTTTTCATGTTCTTCCTACTGTATTTTCCACTGCATGCATCTGATGAAGTGGGAATTAGTCCATGAAAGTTTATGCTCAAATAAATTTGTTAGTCTCTAAGGTGCAACAAGTACCCCTTGTTCTTTCAGTACTTTTAGTGTTCCCGGTTTCCTGTTCTTCCGGTCCCCAAACCAGGATTTGCAGATGCAGGCTCACCTCCAAAAGGGCTGAAGTGAAGGGGTATTTAATCTTTTTTAAAAATCTCACCAATGCAGTAATTTTCTCTTGGATGCTTTCTGTCATTCATGTGTCTAACTTCTATGGTTCAAAGGTCCATAAAAGAATACAAGAAATCTAAATATGATTTTTGTTGTTGTTGCAGAATAGGGTGAGGTGAGAGAAGCAGAATCCATTTTATTACGTAGATGATTTTGTGCTATTATGTAGTAGTAAAATCTTTTCACTTACGTGATATGGGCATTCATTTTTGCTGTTATGTCTGTAACATGATATCAAAAGCTAAGTATATTACTAATTATAATATAGTGCACTATTATTTGCCTTTGCAGCAAGCTTTTTTGTTCAGGTTTTCTTTTTTAATTTAATAGCTCTTGAGGTTTTTTTCTCTCATGTATTGTCTGGTTTTATCTGTTCAAAATGATCCTGCATCAGGATGACTTTCCTGGACTGGCAGACTGGAACAGTTGCATGTTCTTTACAAGTGCTGCCTCTAATTGTTCCTTTTTGATAACTGAAAGAATACAGGTTTCAGAATAGCAGCCGTGTTAGTCTGTATCTGCAAAAAGAAAAGGACTACTTGTGGCACCTTAGAGACTAACAAATTTATTTGAGCATAAGCTTTTGTGAGTTACAGCTGACTTCATTGGATGCATGCAGTGGAAAATACGGTGGGGAGATTTTATATGCACAGAGAACATGAAACAATGGGTGTTACCATACACACTGTAACAAGAGTGATCAGGTAAGGTGAGCTATTACCAGCAGGAGAGTGAGGGGGACCTTTTGTAGTGATAATCAAGGTGGGCCATTTCCAGCAGTTGACAAGAACGTGTGAGGAACAGTATCCTGACAGCAGGATTGTCTGGCTATGTAGACTCCCTCCTCAGGCCCTATGCTACCAGCACTCCCAGCTATCTTTGAGACACCACTGACTTCCTGAGGAAACTACAATCCATTGGTGATCTTCCTGAAAACACCATCCTGCCCACTATGGATGTAGAAGCCCTGTACACCAACATTCCACACAAAGATGGACTACAAGCCATCAGGAATAGTATCTCCGATAATGTCATGGCAAACCTGGTGGCTGAACTTTGTGAATTTGTCCTCACCCATAACTATTTCACATTTGGGGACAATGTATGTCTTCAAATCAGTGGCACTGCTATGGGTACCCGCATGGCCCCACAGTATGCCAACATTTTTATGGCTGACTTAGAACAACGCTTCCTCAGCTCTCGTCCCCTAATGCCCCTACTCTACTTGCGCTACATTGATGACATCTTCATCATCTGGACCCATGGAAAAGAAGCCCTTGAGGAATTCCACCATGATTTCAACAATTTCCATCCTACCATCAACTTCAGCCTGGACCAGTCCACACAAGAGATCCACTTCCTGGACACTACAGTGCTAATAAGCAATGGTCACATAAACACCAGCCTATGCCAGAAACCTACTGATGGTTATGCTTACCTAAATGTCTCCAGCTTTCATCCAGACCACAGCACACGATCCATTGTCTAAGCCAGGCTCTACGATACAACCGCATTTGCTCCAACCCCTCAGACCGAGACAAACACTGCAAGATCTCTATCATGCATTCCTACAACTACAATACCCACCTGTTGAAGTGAAGAAACAGATTGACAGAGCCAGAAGAGTACCCAGAAGTTACCTACTACAGGACAGACCCAACAAAGAAAATAACAGAACGCCACTAGCCATCACCTTCAGCCCCCAACTAAAACCTCTCCAACGCATCATCAAGGATCTACAACCTATACTGAAGGACGACCCATCACTCTCACAGATCTTGGGAGACAGGCCAGTCCTTGCTTACAGACAGCCCCCCAACCTGAAGCAAATACTCACCAGCAACCACACACCACACAACAAAAACACTAACCCAGGAACCTATCCTTGCAACAAAGCCCATTGCCAACTGTGTCCACATATCTATTCAGGGGACAACATCATAGGGCCTAATCACATCAGCCACACTATCAGAGGCTTGTTCACCTGCACATCTACCAATATGATATATGCCATCATGTGCCAGCAATGCCCCTCTGCCATGTACATTGGCCAAACTGGACAGTCTCTACATAAAAGAATAAATGGACACAAATCAGACGTCAAGAATTATAACATTCAAAAACCAGTTGGAGAACACTTCAGTCTCTTTAGTCACTTGATTACAGACCTAAAAGTTGCAATTCTTGAACAAAAAAAATTTCAAAAACATACTCCAATGAGAGACTTCTGAATTGGAATTAATTTGCAAACTGGATACAATTAACTTAGGTTTGAATAAATACTGGGTGTGGATGTGTCATTACACAAAGTAAAACTATTTCCCCATGTTTATTTCCACGCCCCCTACTGTTCCTCAGACGTTCTTGTCAACTGCTGGAAATGGCCCACCTTGATTATCACTACAAAAGGTCCCCCCCCCACTCTCCTGCTGGTAATAGCTCACCTTACCTGATCACTCTTGTTACAGTGTGTATGGTAACACTCATTGTTTCATGTTCTCTGTGTACATAAAATCTTCCCACTGTATTTTCTACTGCATGTGTCCAATGAAGTCAGCTGTAGCTCACAAAAGCTTATGCTCAAATAAATTTGTTAGTCTCTAAGCTGCCACAAGTACTCCTTTTCTTTTTGAAAGAATCCACATACTAAATAAGGACCTTGAATCTCCCTACAACCATAAGATAATAACATTCAATCATGAGACACTGACATGACTTCAAGCACATAAGAATCATTGGTGTTTAAGGTGCACTGTTCAGTGCAAAAGATTCTAGCTTTTCTGGACAGCTGTGTTCTCTCTTTCTTGTTCCTCCAAGTGGAGGAGGGATGGACTTTAGTTATGTTTTTGTATTGGCCACATATTCATTTAATAGTGCTTACTGGGGAAAGGAAAAAAGTCCAGAAACTTCCTCAATGTTGAATCATAAATATCATGAACTAGTGATGTTTATTTAGGAGAGAAAAAGGAAAAATACATTGCCTGCCATCATTAAAAAGAGTGAGAGTTATTGTAACTTAGTCTTAGTAAAGTAGACTTCTATGAACCAGTAACTACAGAAGCCCCACTATTAACTCCTAGAGTTGAATTGTTTCATAGTTCATTAATCTGATTCATACTGTAGGGCTCTCTGATACCTTTGAGAGGCTGTCTTGTGTTGTAGCAGCAGGGGGGATATAGAGCCTGAATGGGAGTTGCTGGAGGCATTCTGTGACGGACACAAGCAGACAGAATGCTTCTGAAAGCACTGGGGAATATGCTCATAAATGATAATGCTACACTGTTTTATAAGGCGTAATGTGTGCTTCTCCCCCCAGTACTATCCTCCATTTACAAGAAAATGTGCACAGGTTACAGAGCCAGAGCCAAACCCACCTGACCATGCCTCCTCTAGGGTGTGGAGTGCTCACGACCTTGCTGGCCCCTCCCCCACACCCCATTTGTGCTGGAGGAGAGAAAACACAGACATTCTGGATACCCTCTGTGTAGGTGCACTAGAGGGAGAAACTGAGGGTCAGGTTCCATGCTTTCTTTCTCCTACTTGTTTTTTTAGTCCTGTTGGTATCCAGAATCTAACATTTGTAGACTTTATTAATTTAAGGATGTAATGATAATTTGCAGACATAACATCTTGGACTATGATCTTCTCAGATCACCTAAACCAAACCAGGTCAGGTTTGCTTAGCCCTTCCTTGGAGACTTCAGGAAAAACTCCTATGCAGGGAAATGGTGTTGGTGTTTCAGTAGGTGGCACTCTTTCCTCTGAGTCAGTACCCCAAAATAATGAAATAAGGGAGCAGTGTGCAGCTGAAGGTATCATCTCTCAGATGGGACAGAATGCATCTTTTCTGATGAAATGTAAAACTAATGACCACTTGTCACCAAAGATAATATAGCACTTTTTATTGCTAGAATCCCAGTGCGAATCAAATTCCAGTTTACTTACACACTACTTATCTGAATTTCCACCTGTAGTTTTAATAGGGCTTGCTCTTCAGTTCTTGACTTAAACTGTAATGTAGTGTTGCTGTACACTATTAAATAGTAATGTATTCCATTTCATAAGTGGCTCTGTTCTTTTGGTAGTTAGAGATACATGTGATATTTATTTACAGAACTCTGGCATTGCGTATTCATATTTCTACTGCTTGTGGGAAAATGTCCTATAGACTCCCAGCAGTTCAGATCTCATAAACCCTGCTTCCTACTTAAAACTGTAATCTGATCTCCTCCTACAAATAGTTTGGAGAGGAGCCAGTAACAGGACTGCAGTGGATTAAACCAGAACAAATATCCCCAGCTGGAGGACGATATTTAGGCATGCGTAAACCATGCATCTCTGGATCCTGGGGCTCAGACCTCTCAGCTACTCTGGCTTGTTCCAACCAGATGGTGGCAAATCTGATCATTGAGAGGTGCTTATTTTCAATTTGATTGAAGGGCTTTGAGATATCTGTCTTCAATTTGGAGGATGGCAGTTAAGTGGAAGTGCTAGCTGCGTCTGTTGACAGATGATCCTTGCAGAAGGATTAGTAGCAATGCCATTTAAAACAGAGGAGCTAGGAATATAAGGACCATCCAACTTTAAAGGGATGTATAATCCCTACTTTCAGGAACAGAGGTGTGTGTCCTCTGTGGTGGGTTCATTCTTTTGGGCCAAAGATTGGAGGTCTTGTTAGATGATGGGTATGTATCAGGGTGCTGGCCCTTTTGGACCTGAAATTACAGCTATGTGATCTGAAATGGACTTGGGGGGTCCACAAGAACACTTACTCTTACAAAGATTTACACTGCCAAAGATTTCAGGTAGATTACAGCTAGAATTTGTTCTGTTCCTCAAAGAAGTTGCAACCTTCTTGTGTATAAATTGCCTTTTTGTTTTCATTCATTTGATCATTGCCTTACCTATGAGAGTATGGCAGCATTTAATATGCGCAGCATCTAGAGCAGATACTTAAGGAAAACTAAGTGGCCACTCTAAAATCAGAATTTTACCTTGGGGTATGTAGCTGCACATGAACTCATTAACTGTAGGCCCTTTTGTTTGCGTGCACATTCTTCTACTGTGGTTTGCTATACACTATGGAGCTCTAAGGTAGGTGCCTCACAAGGATTCCTCAACTGGAAAATAGAAGCATTAAATTATTCAATTAATACTTACAAAATGCAAAGAGAATTGGGATTAAAGCACTGTGATAAGGTGGCTGGCCCCTGTAAATGAAGCAGGTCTAGCTCCCCTCTACTGGAACAGGTACTCCCTGTCTGGCCAATTAAGAAGATGGGGCAGCAATTGGAGGCTATAAAAGATTAGGGAGTGATCCAGTGAGAGAAAATTCTAGTGAGTCAGCCAAGAAAAATCAGGAGAATCCAGGAAATCTGTGTGGAAAACTGCAGAGAGCAGAAAAGCTCTCTGGAAAAAAAGGAATGATCAAGAAGACAGTGGAGGGGCCAGCTTGCTGACTTTTAAGGGCCAAAGCCAATGAGAGAAGGCTGAAAAGGGTAAGGGGCTAAGAAACCAGTGAAGGGGCAGTCTGCTGTCCTTCCTGAGCCACAGAGAGCAAAGGCTGGAAAGGACTGAAGTCTGAAAATAAACAATGGATGATGCCTGTTGGCTTTAAGCTGGAGCCAACAGCCTTTGAGGGCTGAAGGTGGGGAGCAGTGAAGGAACTTACCCACTGACATTTCCAGGGCTGGAGAGCTGGACCCAGAGGAACCACCAGAAAGTCAGGGTGAGTGCGGGATGCTCCTAGCCAAGGGGCTATGGGGGTTCCTGTGAGAAGAGCAGGCTTGTACTCCAATTGGAAGGGCTGGAGTGGCTTCCCTGGTAGAAGGATGGGAGAAGACTACAATGAAGAGCCTGGGCACGCTGAGTGCTGCTGGGGCTGTGTCGGAGAGCCAAGTGTGATCAGGGGTGTTGAGGTTGTATTAGATGTGTTGCCGAGATTATAGTGCTGGGACTTCATATACACAGGGTTTTCCTCTTCTGATAAATTAACTCTCAAAGGGCTCTTTATATTCAGAAAAACTCTTTAAACTATTTGTGGGGATTGTGATACAGGAAAACTGAGTCATGGTGCAGCCTGCCACGGAGGGCGCTCTAGGCGGGGCTGCCTCATGACAAGCACATTTATTTGTAGAATTTTTTAAAAATTATTTTTGAGTGGGACAGCCCTCCAGGTCCCCCAAAGACAACTGTCACTGAGAACACAAACGAGATCACTAACCCATAAGCTGCCCCGGAGATTCAAAAAAGGAGATACATGCTGTTTTACAATTGCCCTTTGGTGTCCTTACAAACAAATGCTATTAAGCTAATGTCAACCGTCTTCAGAGTTGATCACCTGGCAAGATTTGGCTGATAGTTGGTAAAGTGCTTTGGGATTCTTTGGGATAATATTATCCTTACGTTTATTTGTTACATTATTTGTTTGCTGCAATGTGTCACTCAGACTGTCTTTGGATCTCATGGTTTCCTTGGCTACCACAAGAGCCTGTCCTTTATGCATAATCATGTTTTTTATTTTAGAAATAATTTAAAGTAACCCATTTTATTGCTCATAAAAATGAGAAGCCAATAGCAATGGCTTAAGCGACAGAGTAAGCAGAAGATATGTGCACTTTTATAACCATTGTTGTCAACCTATTTCAGAGCACCGTGTGTATGATGTTTCATAAAACACATCAGTCCTGACCTTCTACACCTTTGCCAGCATTATTGATCCAGTGTAATTTCATGGATGTCTTTTCTCTTACAAGTAACATACAGATATCTAGATCGTAGGTTATGCACTGTTAATGAAATCTAAATAAAAGAATTTTATGTAGCTTTGTTATTTGTTACTCAAAAGTTGTATGGAACAATTTCCATTATGTGTAACAAATGTTTTGTAGTCTTGGCTTGAATCAACAGCCTTAATCTCATTATCTAGGTGTCCGTGTCTGATCTGATAGAGAAGAAAATGAAAAAATAAACACATACTACATCCATTTTAACATTGGTTTCTAGTTTATAAACAGCTAGAGTATATCTGCTTAACTTTAAAATTGAAATATTGTGATAGTATTGGGTGTTGTGAATCTTAGTAAATTGTGCAGGTTTTATTTAAGTGGGGGAAAATATGCAGCAAAATGGGTTCTGAAGTTAAAGCACTTTAGAAAATGTCCATATTTTGGAAAGACAAATTAAATTGCATCACTTTTGGGTTTAACACCAATGCAGTCAAAAGATTTAAACTGCTGCATATTTATTTGAATGGTATTTGAACATTACATGTAACCCATAGTTGTTCCTTGAAAAATATATAGGGGACCAAATATATTCAAGCAGCACAGAGGCTCACAAAATATTTATGGTAAGTGTCGAGCCCCTTAAAACAATAGTTTACATACATGATTTCTGAAGTATTTTTCCCCCCAGCTCTTCATTCCTCTTAATATTATAGAGACCATCAGCAGGTGGAAAGCTGGGACCATGGAGTCAGTCAAATGACTGTAATCAACAACAGAAAAAGATTAAAAACTGGATACATCTGCAGTTTGTCGGATCTTGTATATTTTCAATCATGTGCCCTGAATTATACTTTCAAAATAGAGAACAAGTCTAGCCACTCCTACCACACACACAAAGTTTGCAGCACTCATGCAGTAAGATGTTAGGGCCCAAACACCCATTTGTGGCACCCTACACCTGCTATATTCTGCCAATTTTGGGGCCTTGCCCCAAAATTCTAATACCTAAAAGAAGAACAGATGTAGCCACTTCTACTTCACTGACAAAAACTGAACCATAACACATCTTGGTACATGAGGGCTGCAAAAACCCACATCCAGTACCTGGATCTCAGCAACTTCTGTCCCTAAACCCCTAAATTGTGTAAGTGTGATAGAACACAAGTACTGCCTGTGCATTGAGCCCTGCTGGATCCTTCCATTTTTGGCACCAACCCCCCAAGTTGTACTGTCCAAATCTATATCATTGCTCTACTAGACAAGAAAATCTATGCTCCAGCACATCATCTGCAAAACAAAGCTAAAACTCACATTTTGTGCCTGGGTTTTGCTAGATCTGGAAAAAGTTCTATTGCACATGTAGAAGCCAAGTGTGTCTGTTCCTATTCCATTATAAAAATATCATCTGATCCATCCTGGCACATGAACATGTGAAAAATCCAAATAGACACCTAGATCCAGCAGGCTATAGCCAAGTTTTTTTTTTCACTTACAGTATGGGGATTTATGGCTAAAGGATTGTGTGACTTTATGGACAGTGGAAGTTGGGTGGTTGCTGTCAAAAATTGGCAGGACCAAAATGTCGGGTTCTTTGCACTGTTGTTCAGTTGGAATTTGGTTGGGTCTGGCCTTTTTTTTTTTTTTTTTTTTTAAGTGCAGTAGAATAACAATCATTCTCTACTGATGCTGTGGAATTTGGGAGATGAGGGATTAAAAACTCTCTGGATACAGCTACTGGAACCATTTTTATGCCCTTATTCTATTGGAATGCATCAGAGTCCAGAAACTTTTATGTACCAAGTGGCTTGTTCTCTATCCATGTAGCGGAATTTTGGGGATTGGTGCCCAGCACTAGAAGGATCCACCAGGATTCAAATGATGTCAATTTTTTTTTGAAGCATCCATGCACCAGGATGTGCCAGCTACACACTTTTGGGGAGGGGGAGATGCAGTAGGAGTGGTTATACCTGTTCTCTATTCATGCTGTGCAATTTGGGATGTGGGACAAATCTCTGCAAGATCCAATAGGCACCCTCAGCAACACTATGAACGGATCTTGTGCTTAGCAGTCTGTTTCAGGCTAAATGAGAGTTTAAGTTTCTTCTAAATTTAAAACCGACTTACTGGCATGTGAAACATTAACCGTAGTTGCTTATTTCTAATAGTTGTAATGACAGTGAATTAATGAACTAAGTGTTGGCTGTAAAATCTGAATGCCTAGGAAAGGGGGAAGCAAAGAGATCCTACACTGTAACTGTACTGGGTGGAAACAGATCAAGTCGCGAAGATTTTTTTTCCCGTTGGAGTAGATTTGGCAGCCTGATGATGTATTTCTTTATTTGGGGGAGTGTAACAGGGGTAACTGCAAGAGTGTAGCGAACTGCAGCCCTGTCGGATGCCGGACGTGCCCTTAAAAATGTGGCATTGAAAATTAAGCGGCTGGAATGCAAAATCACCTTCTGATGCCCCCGCTTCCAAAACAATGTCGGGGCAGAGGCTCGTTAGCCTTCAAGCAGCCCTACCAGTGCCACAGTCATAGGGGCCGTGCATGTGCCGCGGCACCCAGCAGACGCCCCTTTCTCTCTATCTCCCCCGCCCCACTCTGGCTCTGGCTCTCTCCAGTCTAGCCTGACGCAGGCAGATCGAAATCACCCTGGACAACCCAGCCTCCGGTAGAGTGGTGCCGGTGGGGTTCCGTTTAAGATTATGTCTCTAATCCTCCTTCCGTAGCTCAAGCGCGGCTCGCTGCCAGATCGCCCAGCCAGCCGGCGCAGGCTGGAGGCGTGTTTAAAGGGCGAGCGGAATCTGCCGGCGGCAGGTCGATCGGGAGCGGTCGGCAAAGTTGGCTGAAGTGGGAAGCTGCGGCTACTTCGGGGAAAGTTGCTGGGAGCGGGGGAGAGACCGGCTGCGGAGGAAGGCGCCCCTGGCCCGAGGAGGAGCATGGGCACTTTGCGGGATTTACAGTACGCGCTGCAGGAGAAAATCGAGGAGCTGAGGCAGCGGGATGCTCTCATCGACGAGCTGGAGCTGGAGCTGGATCAGAAGGACGAACTGATCCAGAAACTACAAAACGAGCTGGACAAGTACCGCTCGGTGATCCGGCCCGCCACCCAGCAGGCGCAGCAGCAAACCTCCAGCACCCTGCAGGGGGAACACAGGACCAAGAGGCAGGCAATTTCAGCCGAGCCCACCGCATTTGACATCCAGGATCTCAGCCATGTCACCCTTCCCTTCTACCCCAAGAGCCCACAGTAAGCAGGGTTTAAGCGTTGTGTACATCCTGTCTTTGGTAGTTGAATGGTCTCTGTATTGTCTGTCCATCCACTTGTTTAGACGAGTCCTGCACCTTCTGTTTTCCATTTCTGTTCTCATTCTCAGAAATATTCCTCCTAACGCTTCTCTTGGGCTGCCCACATTTCTTCGACCACGGTAACTGCTCGCATCCCTATTCCGCCGTGTCTTTGTCAGAGGTCCCGGTATTCCCGAGCCCACTGGGAGCAGAGTTCCTAGACCGTGACGGGGGAAAGCGCGTTCTCTCTATTACTGGGGTGAAATTGCCCTTCCAAAAAATAACCCCGCTAACGGCTGCTTCATCAGACTGTCTTTTCCAATGTGGTACATTTTGATGTCTGTTTTTGTGCTCATGGTTTCTGCCCTGAATTTGTCCGCATTGCTGAAAGGTTGACGTTTGAACTCTATGAAGCAAAACAGAATTGACTATCCTGATTATTTTTCCCCTCTAAGAAAGGTGTTGCTAATTCCTGAGTCGCTATAGTTAGCGCCCAGAATTTGACAGGCAAATCCAGTCTTTCTTTCTTTCTTTCTTTCTTTCTTTCTTTCTTTCTTTCTTTCTTTCTTTCTTTCTTTTTAATTTGGTATTGCATCTGACAAGTGTGAGGTTTTTAAAGGTCTTATCTGACGCAGATCCATAGTGTTACTGGTTTCATAGCGCTCTGCACAACTGCTTTGCATGTTTCCCGGGGTCAAGGCTGTATCTGAGCTGTGGCTGCTGGCGCTGTTGTCAGGTAGCTAAGTTTGCACATTTTTAGGTTTAAACATCATCCTCAGGGACGGAGAACTTGGATATAAAAATTGGCTCCTGGCTGTAGCTTAGCAGCCAAGCCTACCGAACTACTAGATGAGATTTAAAATATAAATCCGACACACAAGACTCGCTATACTGCATTTCAGTCATCACCGATGTTGTAATACAAGTGACACAACCAAGGAAATTCCGAGGTTAAAAGTTGTGTTGCATGTATACACTGAGCCAATTATTGCTAAGTATTGGAGCAGATGTTGTCATGCGGTTCTGGGAAACCCCTACACTGTCTATGCGCAACAGGAGTGAAGGGCTGAGGGGAAGAGTGTTTGTTTGTTTCCTTGCTTTTTTGGTTTTATTTCCATCCTCAATAGTCTTTGTCTACAACATTTTGTAACTAGACTGCTCTAGCTGTAACTTGACTGCTGAAAACTTGGCAGTCGTCCTTGGTTCAGGTGTGTAAAGTGTTTTCACTGGTGCTCGTCATGCAGCATCTCCCCTTCAGCCTGGTGTGAGAGAAGGTGTTCATAGTTTGATGGGGCAGGGAATGTAGGTAATTGCGGATGCTGTTTAGAAGGGAATGTCTGCTGATTTTTGAGCTCCGAGAGCAGTTTTTGTGGCTCAGCTAATAACGCTTACTTGGCGACACAAGTTCTCACCCCACTTTTAACTTAGTCTTGTAAATTAATTTAAGAGATTCATAGATACTAAGGTCAAAAGGGACCATTCTGATCATCTAGTATTGGCAGACATACCTGTGTATCTAATGAGGCATGTGGCCTTGTCTACTTAGGCACATTTGGCTAAGGAGAAGGTGCTAAACTAACAGTTCCCTGGATAGTTCTGTGGCATTTTATGGAGGGCTTTGGAGTAATAAATATCAAGCAATTAAATGTATTAAAAGATAAAATGAGAGATAGCTAGTTTGGGGTGAACAACGATCAACACCAATAAGAGACCTCTTGTCAACGAAAAGTATAGCTGATCAAAGCTTTGCAGACGGTGTAATGTAGAGTGAGAGGTGAGGAGAAGTTGGTGGGTGAGTGACAGGTGTGGGGAATTCCTTATCTGCCCAACTACAGGACAAACGGGGAAGATCCTAAGGTTGAAAACCATGCGCAGGTTTCCATCAGACTCACGTTCTGAGTAATGCCCTGTCTTTCTTGATATTACTCCTCCCCGCGCTTCCGAGCTTTTTCGAGGGGGAGAAAGCTACTCCTGTGACTTGGTTGTCAACACACTAGATGAAGGGGCAGTTGCAATAAATCTCTTTCAAGCTTTAAATAAAACTGGGAGATCATCTATCCTTGTTTCACACTTGCCGTCACAGACTATGCAAAGTGGTTTAAGTGAGAAAACTGAGCATGTATGGAAGAGAGACACTATCCTCCATACAGTGCTTAATATCTTTTTCACTCCCCAATAAATGTTGATGTGTTTTGGTCCCATAATCACGAAAAAGCTTGTATACTCTTTAATTCATGGCTTATATCAAAACACGACCCGCAGTTTCATGTGTTATCAGCACGATTATTTTTAAGTCATTTTGGAAATTTTTCATTTTTGATATATAAAAAAGGTTTGCAGTTCAATATCTTAACTTAGAACATTCTCCTAGACCATAAGGTGAGTAGGAATTTGTGTGGGTGAAGCAAATCTGCTAGAGGAAATATCTCCTAAATAAAATATATACCCAATACTAAAAGCTAGCATTGAGTCTCTTGTACACGTTACAATAGGCTAGCCTCTTTCTGTTAGAGTCAGTTCATTGCTTGCCTAATGTTCTGTTTAATTATTTGACGCGTCCAAATGTATTTGTCTGGTCTGTAACCATCAAATGTGTCTTATTAAGAGTTAAAACTCAGAATCCCTGCTTCTGGGAAGTCTCTCTCTCTCTCTCTCTCTTTCTCTTCCATTCCCCCCCCCCCCCAAAGCTAGTCAAAGACTGGAAGGGGAGAGGGACCTCATTAAGTCAAATCTGTCTGATGTTTATAGCTGACGTTTTCCTTATGGTATGAGCTGTTAGTGAAAGGAAGGCGGGAGGGGGGGGATGTCTCACAACATGGCTTATGTTAAAACCATTCTTGTACTACTTTTTCCCATGTGGGAAGTATGAAGCAGGGCACTCCAGCAGTTTGACACGTGGCTATTGTATTCATTCCAGTTTGTATGGGATTTCCCATAGAAAAGTCTTTGAAGACTCTCTATTTGTGTCAGTGAAGCATAATAAGCAAGGATAATATAGGTCTGCACTGTCCCTCAGTCTGGCTGAAGTGAAAAACAAAGTGGCTAACAGATCTGGAAGTTTCAAAGTGAGCTATAGATTCACTGAAGTGGTTCTTGGAAAGTGACATAATGCAATAACTCTGATAGGTAATACAAGATCACAAAAGCTTATGCTCAAATAAATTTGTTAGTCTCTAAGGTGCCACAAGTACTCCTTTTCTTTTTGCAGCTACAGACTAACACGGCCGCTACTCTGAAACCTTAAATAATTGATATAGCGTGGTGTTTATGTGACCATAGCTTATTAGCACCATAGTGTCCAGGAAGTGGAGTTATTGATTATGAATATCCAGATTGTTTTAGATACATGGGTTTAAATGACCACCTTTTAAGCAAGTGAATGTGAGCGCATATAGAAAGTGCTATTCAGAGTTTACAGAAATATTGTCTTGCATAAGAACCACTTTCCCTTCAAGGTTAAGGGCAATTCAGGTCCAGTTGTGAGAGTCAGAAATAAGATATGTAATTCACTGTGTTATCCAAATATTGACGGGGGAGGGTGTGTGTGTCACGAAATCATACCAAAATAAGGTACTTTGCTGGCATCCTTTTTATTTAGGGAACAAATTCACAAGAGTGCCCTTCTAATTCTCTCGGGCCTCTTTAGGTAAGGGAGTGATTTCCTACTGTAGTTTGGCTGACTTTTTTCAATAGTTTAAGAATGTAGCGATAATGTGTAGTTTTGAGTGACTGTAACATTTGACTGAGAAGACTGTTACATCTCTTCAGGAGGAAAAGGGATTGTATTTTAAAATGCATCATTCCACGGAGTACTAATTCCATTGTGAAACCTTGCACGTCTCATCCTCTTAATTGTTTCAGTGCTGTATAACCCTTGTAGCAGGTCCATAACCCTCTTACGATTAGTAGAGATCACAAAACTTTAATAAAAGGCAGGAATCATTAACACGAGGCCTTCTTTAATTCGCACGGTTTGGCTCAAGGTTTGCAGCAGTTATTGCGTTTCCCGGCAGTTCCAGGTAGACGTGGAGTTATGTGTTTAATTTACTTATTCATTCATAGCCATTTAGGAGAGAATCCCCCAACTCCTTTCAGTGAGGGGGGAGGGATAGCTCAATGGTTTGAGCATTGGCCTGTTAAACCGAGGGTTGTAAGTTCAATCCTCAAGGGGGCCATTTAGGGATCTGGGCAAAAATTGGGGATTGGCCCTGCTTTGAGCAGGGGGTTGGACTAGATGATCTCCTGAGGTCCCTTCCAACCCTGATATTCTATGATCTATGTAATAGAATGCTAAACTGCTTCCACGGCCACTAGAACAAGGAAGACCTCAACAGGCTCCTGGGAGAGGAGGTAGCGGGATCGTTTGCGGGGCCGCCAAATGCTGCCCCGCAGAAGAGGGGGTTTATAATGGAAACGCTAACAGGGTCCTTCAAGACAGCGGCCCTCGCGGCTGCCCCTCGAATACAAATGGCAGTTTCCTCTGGCGGCTGGGGCCCCATTTCCAGGCTTGTGTTCCTGGTTTCGCTGAAGACTAGGGTTTGGTTTCCGGGTGGGGGAGGGGAGCAGACTCCCTTTCCAACGCTGCCATTGGCTGCGAAGGCCCGGCACTTGTCGGCCTAGCCCTGGAGGAGCTCCACGGTATCCTAGCAACCAGTGGCCCCCGCTAGGGCTGCGGGGTCTCTTCGCCCCCTCCCCTCTCGGGGCCCGCCCAGGCCCGTGAGTGGGCTGAGTTCGCCCGTCAGCCCAGCCGCGCTCACGGGCACCGTCCTGATTTCGTTAGTGTCGCTGCTGCCGCCTCTCCCGCCCCCCGCGCGCGCGCGCTCTCCGGTCAGTACCCGGGGGCTCGGCTGCTCGCAGGGATCTTTCAGCGATTCAGTCTTACGGGCGGTGCGTGGGAATTTTCTCGGCAGATTTAACAGCCCCTCCCGCAGCTAACGTGTGACGGGGGAGCAGCCGCCGGGGAGACTCTGCCGTGGACCAGCTCTCTCTCTCCTTTAAGACCGGACACTAGCATGGGTGGAAGCGTTTGAAGGGCTCGGCGGGTCCCAGACTCTCCTGCTGAGTCGACCTGACCCCCTGTGTGTGGAGTGGGAAGAGGGAGAAGCTGAGGATGGGGAGCAGAGCTAGCTAGAGAGGATACGGGTATTTCCACTCCCCCCCGCCCCCCCCCCACCTCAGCTTGGACACCTGGGTTACCTAAAGGTACGGTCGTGGGCGGGGAAGTTCAGCGGACCTGGCCTGTTTTGTGGGGAAGTTGGGGGAGAAGGTTGCACCCGTTCAAAGCTCCCTCCAGGCCTGACCGCGCTTGTGCTGTATTTGCAAGTCATCCGTATCCCGCAGCGGCTAATTCCCCGCTTTGCTGGGGGGGGGGGGGGCAGCGTTTCCCCTACGAAGCAGCTCCTGGGTATTTGCGATGGTGACGACTAGCTTGCATCGGAGGAAGACGTTCACCCTTCGCAGCTCCAGACTGTAGCAGCCTCCTCTCTCGCCCCCCCCTCCCCGCCCCCGTCTTCCCAGCCAGCTGAAGTTTTTCCATAGCTATTTTTCCTTTTAAGGCAAATAGCCGGAGCTCAACACTGGATCTCGAATTGAAACAGGCGGCTCCAGGAGCGAGAGAAGCAGAAAAGAGACACCCCCCCCCCCGACACCCCCTCCTGCCCAGCCCCCCCTTGTCTGGTTAATTACAAACATCCGGGTTCACGTTAGTCTAACTCGCTGCTCTGCGAGGCGCTGCGGAAACGAACGAGCAGCCGCCGTGACCAGGGGAGGTGGCGACACCTGGGGAGAGACAGAACTACCTGGGTCTAGCCCCACATTGTGGTGTCAATTTTCTCCTCCCTCTTCCCCGCTCCCCCCTTCACATTGTGCAATAAAAATACAGGGAACAAGTCTTGTTGTTCCAGTCCTACGGGGAGGAACCTGGACCTTGCCACAGCTCTGCTCAATACAGCCCCCTTCCCACCTCCACCCACTTCCCTACCAAAAAATGGGTCCAGCACCTAATTCAAGATGGAGCTACACAAACTTTTGCTTCAAATTCTAGTGTTTAGAAAACCTGTGTAACCATTCCTACCACGTGAGGACCATGTTTTTGACCCTGGCACATAGGCTAAAAGCTGGCTGTGGCTCCCAATTCCACAGTGAAGTAAGAGCAGCTACGCTTGTTTAATATTTAGCTTGCATAGTTCGGGGGTTAGGGTAAAAAGAAATTGCTCATATCCAGGTTCTGGATAGGCATTTTTGGCTGCACTCTTGTGCCCCCAACACACAGAGGTCCATATTTTTCTGGGAGAGTAGGAGTGACTCTTGTTCTCTATCCCATAGAATTTGGGAAAGTGAGGCCAAAAACTGGCAGAATCCAGGTATATACATCTTTTATTCCCTCCTCTCACTCCCAAGACTGCATATCTCTGAACTTCCATTGAAGCTCTGGCCCAGTTGCCACCACCTCACCAGCCCTCCTCATTTCTGGATTCAGGCTGATGGAGGGTACTGGTAGCTTATCTCTCCCTCTTACTGTAAATTCTTTGATAAATGGTTAGACACTTCTAATTGTTTCTGATAGGGCCCATTTAAACGTGTAATTTAATGATTTCTTAGGGCTAAGAATGGCAAAAGGAAAGGCTTTATATGCGAGATGAATGTTTAATATAATTGCAAATACCTCTGATGAAAATAAACTTCATCTAATCAATGTCAGTAGCAAAGTATTATTTTCCTCTCTGTCTTAACATATGAAAATGTATTCAGCAGTTATATAGCACAGTAGATGTAATAAGGATGTCTGGAGGACCAGAGGTGTTAAATTACAGAGGGACGTTAATCCTCAGGAAAAATAAATTTATTAGGAATAAATATTTGTCACACATTTGTTGTACCTAAATGTCATGGATAAAATCACATGAATTCTGATAGGAAAGATTAGTTTCTAATTTAACATTTTATTCTCCAGCAATTTGATGTGAAGGAATCCGAATGATTGTCAAAGCACTAGAAAATCCACAGAACCCTGCCTCATGATTTTCAGATAATATTACCAAATTTAGGATTTGTCACATTAAACTGTGTGGTCAATAATTGACTGTAAAGCTTGTGGAAGTGATGTGACTTGAAGCAAAACAGGTTCTGAATTTGTGCAGGGTATCATAAAATATAGAGAGCCTGGCAAAGTTTTGATATATCTAGTGTGTCTAATAATTCAAACTTACTTCCTCATCCCATGGATCACTTATTTGTTTTTTTTTCTGTACACATTGGTGATAATGGACTATAAGGTGGACAGAAAGCTGGCTAGATCATCGGCTCAATGGGTAGTAAGCAATGGCTCTGTCAGGGTTCCCTCCCCAGTCTGAACTCTAGGGTACAGACATGGGGACCCACATGAGAGACCCCCTAAGCTTATTTCTCCCTGCTTAGGTTAAAAACTCCCCAAGGCACAAATTCTCCCTTGTACCTTGGATTAGGTAACGCTGCCACCACCAAGTGATTTAGACAAACTCAGGGAAAGGACCACTTGGAGTTCCTACTCCCCTGTAATATCCCCGCAAGCCCCCACACCTCCTTTCCTGGGGAAGTTTGAGAATAAACAAGATGAGCACAGACCAACCTTGGCTTTTTTAGGACACTAAAAAAAACCCCCATCAGATTCTAAAAAACTTTATTAGAAAGAAAAAAAGGTAAAAGAAGCACCTCTGTAAAATTAGAATGGAAGATAATCTTACAGGGCAATCAGATTCAAAAACACAGAGGATTTCCCTCTGGGCCAAACTTTAAAGTTACAATAAGAAAACCAGGAATACACCTTCCACCCAGCACAGAGAAAAATCACAAGCCAAAACAAAAATAAGCTAACGCATTCCCTTGCTAGTACTTGTTAATTTTAATGGAGTTGGATTGCTTGCTTCCTTGATCTGTGTCCAGCAAGCACCCAGAACAGACAGACCAAAAGCTCCCCCCCCCCCCCCCCCCCCCCGATTTGAAAGTATCTTGTCCCCTTATTGATCCTTTTGGTCAGGTGCCAGCCAGGTTACCTGAGCTTCTTAACCCTTTACAGGTAAAAGGATTTTGTGCCTCTGGCCAGGAAGGATTTTTATAGTACTGTATACAGGAAGGTTGTTACCCTTCCCTTTATATTTCTGACCGGCTCCATGTCTAGTTGGCAGCCGATATCAAGCAGAGTGCCCCAAGGGTCAATCCTGGGGCCGGTTTTGTTCAATATCTTCATTAATGATCTGGAGGATGGCATGGATTGCACCCTCAGCAAGTTTGCAGATGACACTAAACTGGGAGGAGTGGTAAATATGCTGGAAGGTAGGGATAGGGTCCAGAGCGACCTAGACAAATTACAGGATTGGGCCAAAAGAAATCTGATGAGGTTCAACAAGGACAAGTGCAGAATCCTGCACTTAGGACCGAAGAATCCCATGCACCGCTACAGACTAGGGGCCAAACAACTAGGCAGCAGTTCTGCAGAAAAGGACCTAGGGGTTACAGTGGACAAGAAGCTGGATATGAGTCAACAGTGTGCCCTTGTGGCCAAGAAGGCTAACGGCATTTTGGGCTATATAAGTAGGGGTATTGCCAGCAGATCGAGGGACGTGATCGTTCCCCTCTATTCAGCATTGGTGAGGCCTCATCTGGAGTACTGTGCCCAGTTTTGGGCCCAACACTACAAGAAGGATGTGGAAAAACTGGAAAGCATCCAGTGGAGGGCAACACAAATGATTAAGGGACTGGAGCACATGACTTATGAGGAGAGGCTGAGGGAACTGGGATTGTTTAGTCTGCAGAAGAGAAGAATGAGGGGTGATTTGAGAGCTGCTTTCAACTACCTGAAAGGGGGTTCCAAA